>NC_087159.1:24795000-24815000 GCF_035594125.1 Scylla paramamosain | reverse complement strand
TGGTGGTTGTTGTGGTGGTTGCTGTGGTTGTGGTTGTTGTTGTTGTTGTTGTTGTTGTTGTTGTTGTTGTTGCTGTGGTGGTGGTTATGGTTGTTGTGGTGGTTGTTGTGGTTGTGGTGGTTGTTGTGGTGGTTGTGGTGGTTGTGGTGGTTGTTGTGGTGGTTGTGGTGGTTTTTGTGGTGGTTGCTGTGGTTGTTGTGGTGGTTGTTGTGGTTGTGGTGGTTGTTGTGGTTGTTGTGGTGGTTGTTGTGGTGGTTGTTGTGGTTGTGGTGGTTGTTGTGGTTGTTGTGGTGGTTGTTGTGGTTGTGGTAGTTGTTGTGGTTGTTGTGATGGTTGTTGTAGTTGTGGTGGTTGTTGTGGTTGTTGTGGTGGTTGTTGTGGTTGTGGTGGTTGTTGTGATGGTTGCTGTGGTTGTTGTGGTGGTTGTTGTTGTTGTTGTTGTTAATGATGATGATGATGATGATGATGATGGTGATAATGATATTGTTGTTCATGATGATGATAATGATGATGATGATGATGATGGTGATGATGTTGTTATTGTTGTTGATGGTGGTGGTGTTGTCGTTGTTGTTCCTGCTACTGTTATTGTTGTTGTTGTTGTTGTTGTTGTTGTTGTTGTTGTTGTTATTTGTTGTAACTGGTAGGTAGGATAGGTGGGGACAGACGCTATGTAAAACATAACGCATGTTGTCCTTTTGTTCATTTAGTCTAGAACACTTCCTGTTGCTCGTCTGATGAAATATCGTTAACTAGCACAACAGCATACATCATACTGATCACGTGGTGCTGATGCAAATACAGATGTTATGTCTACATCCGTTGTATGTTAGCCAGCGGCAGGTCCCGAGACAGCGTGAAGGAGGCATAGAGCTGTGTGCTTCGGGGAGGAGTGCCGCTTGCTGCTAAATGCCTGCGTCAAGCGAGCTTTGCGTGCGGCCACATCAAGACCATTAGCGTGTCTCTCGTTGGACTCAGTGCTGTGTGAGTGTGTGCTCAAAACTCTAAACAAATTCTAAAAACTAAGTGCTGTGGTGTCGCTGTTTAATTAATAAGAGACACAACGACATATCCCTGGCGTCTGTCCAGTAACAAGAGACAGTGACATATTCCTAACGCCTCTCCAGTAACCAGAGACGCAGCGTGGCTCACTTGAAAACATTAAGAAACACCACGTTACGTAACTTCTCATAACAGATGAACCTCCAATTGTAACTATAAATAAATTGGTTAATGATGCTTTAATTGCAACTTCCCCTTAAACTTAATTGAATGACATGTTCTCCCTGTAATGCTGCTAGCTAACATGAAAATGCTAACATTAAATGGTTCCCTGCAGTGATATTTAGAACGTTGTTGTTCTTGTTGTTGTTGTTGATGGTGGTAGTGGTGGTGGTGGTGTTGTTGTTGTTCTTGTTGTTGTTGATGTTGTTGATGTTGTTGATGTTGTTGTTGTTGTTGTTGTTGTTGTTGTTGTTGTTGTTGTTGTTGTTGCTGTTGTTGCTGTTGTTGATGTTGTTGTTGTTTTAAAGCTGCCGTCCTAGTCTTTGATTCCCTAATTGGTGCCATTAGTCACTACCACAAGGCACACAGTATTTCTTGAGAGAAAACCACAACAGATTGTCGCAGGAATCCTGGCCTGTAAAACGCTGCAAAAGGAACACAAGACAATAGTCTGAACTTGCGGAGCAAATGAAGGAAAACCTTACGTAAGTTCAGGCCAGATAAGACAAGAAATTATCTGAGGAACTGGAAGGCAGCAACCCGGATGAAATATACCTTTCCAGTAGGGACGATCAACAAACTTCAATTACACAATACATCATACAGGAATCATAAATAAATTATAAATAAATCATAAATAAACGCGATCAATCTAAATTAATCACCATTGAGCAATACATCAAAGGAAAAAGGATAATAAATCAGGTGAAAACAAACATCCAGAGGATAAAGTAAACTTTTGAAAGTATTCTAATTAAGCACCGGGAAATATGACACCAATGATGGGATTTTGAATTATGCAAATCAGCACGCTAAAAATGATGGGATGAATATTTGACATATTGAAACACATTCCATAAAGTGTTGCACTAAAGCTGTAAACAGCGACACACACACACTCACACACACACACACACACACACACACACACACACACACACACACACACACACACACACACACGCATATATATATATATATATATATATATATATATATATATATATATATATATATATATATATATATATATATATATATATATATATATATATATATATATATATATATATATATATATATATATTATGCAGTAGAAAGAATAAAAAGCAACGGAGTGAGTAGACATGGGTTCCCTCCTAAATCTTTTATATATAAGGAGATGATAAATAGAAAAAAGATATTTAGTTTCCTTTCAGTCCCAATGGTTGGATCAATGGATGTGTGTGGGTGTGCAGAGGAGGCTGGGCAGGGAAATATTTGAAAAAATGTTGAAGAAAACTGGAAATGTTAGCTCAGAGTGAAACCAATATGAAAGACCAGCTTGTGAATGTTTGTAAATGTTATTGTGGACAAAAAATAAATAAATAAATAAATAAATAATATATATATATATATATATATATATATATATATATATATATATATATATATATATATATATATATATATATATATATATATATATATATATATATATATATATATATATATATATTTGAACTACTCTCTTTTACATTAGAGTAACAACCTGATTTATCTATCTAGTATCTATTTGCACTTATGTATTCTTATATGTATGCATGCATGTGTGTATTATGTACATTATTAGTAAGTGTCTACCTCTTTACTCCCTATTGATCTATCCACACAGGCTCAAGGCTGTTGGGAAAGGTTAGGACGCATGGGATGGCTGGGACGGTGTTAGGCTGAATAAGGTCAAGGTTAGGCGACAGGCGACAGAGTTGTAATAAACGGCTCTAAATCCGAGTGTGGTCAAGCAATTAGTGGGGTGCCACAATGATCAGTTTTAGGACCATTGTTGTTTTTAATATATATTAATGATCTAAATAATGGAATTTTTAGCTATGTCAGTAAATTTCCGGATGACGCGAAGATAGGTAGTTTAATTAGTTCAGATTCAGATGCCACCGCCTTGCGGGCAGACTTAGATAGAATGAAGGAATGAGCAGACAAATAGCAAATGTAGCTTGATGATAACAAATGCAAAGTACTTACCGTAGGTAGAAGAAACCTAGACAGTAGGACATAGGTACACAATAAAGAACGAAGCTCTGGTAAGTTCATAGAAAGAAAAAGATTTAGGAGTTATAGTTAGCTCTGATCTCCGTCTAAGAAAACAATGCATAGAAGCCATAAGTAAAGTAAATCAGGTATTAGGATTAAGTTTTAGGAGTGTTAAAAGTAGAAATCCCAAAGTAATATTAAAGTCAGATCTCATTTAGACTATGCTGTGCAGTTCTGGTCTCTGTATTAAAGGAAGGATACAGATCTGTTAGAATCAGTACAAAGGAGAATGACTAAAATGATAAAGAGAATGAGGGTTATTCCTCACGAAACAAGATTGAAGCTTTTAAATTTACATTCCTTAGAGAGGCGTAGATTAAGAGAGGGCCTAATAGATTTTTTTAAGTGATATAGGGGATAGAACAAGAGTGTCGTAAGCAAAATTTTCAGGATCAGTAGTCAGGATAGAACAAGAAATATGGGTTTAAGGTTGAAAAATTTAGGTTCAAGAAAGAGATAGGAAGAAATTTGATTCTCAAATAAAGTGGTAGATGAATGGAATGAACTCAGTAACCAGGTTGTTAGTGCTGAGCCATTGGGGAGCTTTAAAAGAGCAGATTTATGGATGGGGATGACAGGTGAAGATAGGTAGGTGTGTTTCATACAGGGACTGCCACGGGTAGACCTGATGGCTTCTTGTAGCTTCCCTTATTTTCTTATGTTCTTATGTTTTTTTATGAATCTATTTGATCTATCTATTTATCTACTTAAATGGATAGATAGATAGACAGACAGAAAGATAGATAGATAGACAGACAGACAGACAGACAGGCAGATCAGCTGAGAGAGAGAGAGAGAGAGAGAGAGAGAGAGAGAGAGAGAGAGAGAGAGAGAGAGAGAGAGAGAGAGAGAGAGAGAGAGAGAGAGAGAGAGAGACGTACAGACAAAACAACAGATATACTAACACTATATTGTAGATGTTCTACGTTGGTGTTCCATTAATATAAAAAATAAATAAAATGAAATAAAAAGTCCGACTACGAACAAGGTAAAACTCAAGGGAGGGGACGTGAGAGAATTATTACTATGAGAGAAATAAAGCGAGAGAGAAAATACAAAAATGGAAGAAAACTGAGTATGCTTCCCAACCCCTTGCGTCAGGAGCGGAAAGGCTGCGCGCCGCGGGGGAAAGTCGGTGGTGTAGGAGGACGGATTTTTGTGGAAAAGTTCTGAACACACACACACACACACACACACACACACACACACACACACACACACACACACACACACACTGAACTAGTGATGACAATTTCCATCACATTATGTCTTTCTCTCTTCCATTGTGCCTCTGTCGGTCTGTCTTTTTTGTTGGGCAGTTTCTATTTACCTGTCTGACCGGCAGGCTATTTGTCTATCTGTATGTCTGCCTTTATGTTTGTTTGTCTGCTGGTTTGTATTCGTCCCCCTTTTGTCTGTCTGCCTGTGTATCGGTCTGTCTGTCTTTTCTGCCTTTCCAAATATTTGTCAGGCTGTCCATCTGTCTGTTTGTTCATCTGTCTCTTTGTCTACCACTCTATTTGCTTAGCCGGCTGGCTGACCGAGAGTTTGTTAGCTAACCTGAAAGTCCTCGAAAACTGCCACAGATTTCGAATGGTACACTACTATAACTGAAGCAATTTTATGGAGTAGCACGGGCAATATAATAGCTCTTGTGCAAACGTTTTTGAAGGAACAATATTGCTTGTAAATAAGATATGGTGGTACGTTAAAGCTGGACTCATTACAGTGGGCCACAGTACGCTACCGTAGCAGAAGCCAGGTTTGAGGGTTTTGCGTTTGCTCCCTTTTAGCTTCCCGCCGGTGTCACTGGGGAAAACCCTCTTTGATTCATGAAGGACGTACAGAATGTCAAGGTTCAGCGAGTGGTATCACCTGCAGGAAACTATCGTGTTTACTTTAGGAAATCAATGCACGCATTCTCTGAGCATCCAACTGCATCTATTATTTTCAGTAGTCTTTGACAAGATCTACAGAAGCAAGGCCTACTCACTCTCACCACTCTCGTCGCGAGGGGATGCTCTCGAGAACCGTTCCCCAAAGGAGGTACATGGAACACACTGTCATTGACACTGGCGATAATTTGTAAACCAGAGGTCACAGTTATTTTTTCTTTTTTAATACGGATGCTCTAAAGAGTCCATCGAGCTGAGAGATGGTTATCAGAGAGGCATGTTGCTGATGCCATGAGTTTAAACTGAGATGTGAGGACATATTTAAATATACTTTATGTGAGTAGACATCATTTTACCCTAATTTAAATAGACACTGGTCTAGGACAACAAAAAGAATGAAAAAAAAAGGCCCACTGAGGTTCCAGTTCCAAAAGATAGGATCATCCAAAATTGGAGGATAAGTGTCTTGAAACCTCCCTCTTAAAAGAGTTCAAATCATAGGAAGAAGAAAAAACGAAAACAGGTAGGAAGTTCCTGGGAATGTTATTAAGAATAATGGTTCACTTTTGAGAGAGAGGTGAACAGAACAGGAGTGAAACCAGAAAGCCTTTTGCAGCGAGACCGCGGGAGATGACAAAGCATGCACTTAGCAAGATCAGAAGAGTAGTTAGCATGAAAATACCGGTAGAATATAGCAAGAGATGCAACTTAGTCAGTTAGAGGAGAGTAGCTGATAAGATGAAATGCCTTTTATTTTAACCTGTCTAGAAGAGCAATGTGAGTGGAACTCCCCATACAAGTGAAGCGTACTCAATACATGGACGGATAAGTCCCCTGTACAGAGCTAGTAGCTGGGAGTGAGTGAGAAAACTGGCGGAGACGACTCAGAACACCTAAATTTATATAAACTGTTTTAGCGAGAGATGAGATGTAAAGTTTCCAGTTTAGATCATTAGTAAAGGACAGGCTGAGGATGTTTAATGTCGAAGATAGGGACAGTTGAGTATTACTGAAAAACAGGGAGTAATTATCTGGAAAGTTGTATCGAGTTGATAGATGAAAGAATTAAGTCTTTGAGGCACTGAACAATATTATGTTTGCCCTGCCCCAATCAGAAATTTTAAGATCAGATTCCTGCGTAATAAATAAGATGGAATCCCTTGCAGCTGTCTTACACTATTTTTAATGAGCAATTGCAATCTTTGACAAAAAAAAAATACTGAGTTCTAACATTTCCTTCTAAATATCTTGAGGCTTTTCTCGGGTCGGTGCATTTTCGTATATCAGTAATTCCAATAAAAATGTGGGTTTTCTCGCGGTTAAATTCAACTTGTTTTCCCTGGGGCGAGAGTGGCAGGCGTGAGCAGACCTTGCTTCTGGAGGTCTTGTGCCTCAGTAGTTTTTTTAGGAAGATTTTTCTTTTCTTTTTTTCTCTCTGCCAGACGAAAAAAAAGTGGAAATGACATACTGCTCTCTCTCTCTCTCTCTCTCTCTCTCTCTCTCTCTCTCTCTCTCTCTCTCTCTCTCTCTCTCTCTCTCTCTCTCTCTCTCTCTTTCTCTCTCTGTCTGTCTGTCTGTCTCCTTCTTCCTCTTCTTTTACTTTCTAAATTCAAAAGAAAAATCTCTGTTTTCGCGTCCTTTTTTTTTTTTCATCCTAATATTTTTATCCGTTAATTTATTTTTTTTTTTTGGCACAATTGAACCTGAAACACTACCTTAATTTTTGTTTTACTTTACTTAATTAAGGATCACATATGAAAAGACAGAGAAAAGGCATTCTTGTATCATCTATATATAAAATGATGGACGCGACCTTAAGTTCCACTGGGCATGTGTGTTCCGCCGAGACATCCTGACTCCAGTGAGTCTGCTCATCACGGCCTCTCAGGCATAAGCCAGCATTCATGTCAGTGTTTTCCTCCACTGTCACTCTCTAATTTCATACGTTGTATAAAAGCAAAAAAAAAAAAAAAAATGCAAGAGTGCAGCAGCGCCACAGTCATGATCTCATCACTTCCTGCCTGTCACGTTGGCGCGTCTGTTAATGAATACACCACACGTCACCGGGGAGCCTGTCGCCGCCACAGGCTCGGGCTCAGCTTTGCCACACACCCAAACAAATGACGAAAACGTCAGCTTTCTTTTATCATATTTTTATTTACTGGTTATTGATCGATTATATTTTATTACTTTTGTTTTACCTATCTTCATTCGTATTGATACATATATACAACTACATAATTAATAATAATAATAATAACAATGAAGATGATGACGATAATTATAACAATAATAATAATAATGATAATAATAATAATAATAATAATAATAATAATAATAATAATAATAATAATTATTATTATTATTATTATTATTATTATTATTATTATTATTATTATTATTATTATTATTATTATTATTATTAAAATGATTATCATAGTTACTTATTGTTTTCATTTTCTTATTTACTTGTACGCATCGATACAAATATACATCGGTTAACAAGTAATAAAATATAATCAATCAATAATCAATATATGAAATGGTAATGGCAGTAATTATGGTTATAATCCTGAAATGAGCCTTCGTTATTTCTTTATTATTATTATTATTATTATTATTATTATTATTATTATTGTTATTATTATTATTATTATTATTATTAATGTTGTTGTTATAATAACAGTAATAGTAATAATAATAATAATAATAATAATAATAATAATTATTATTATTATTATTATTATTATTATTATTATTATTATTATCATTATTATTATTATTATTATTATTATTATTATTATTATTATTATTATTATTATTATTATTATTATTATTATCATTATTATTATTGTTATTATCATCATCATCACCATTGTCGTCGTCAACAAGTTTTTCCTTTTTATTTTCGTCTTTTGATTTTTATTTCATTGTACCTCTTTTCGTCTATTTATTTGTTTATTTATCTATTCATTTATTTATTTATTTATGTATTTATAATTTAATTTTCTTTATTCCTTTATTTATCCTTTTTGTTTATTCTATCTATTTAATTGATTTAATTTGCTTTATTTACTTATTTATTAATTACTTTTTACTTATTATATATATATATATATATATATATATATATATATATATATATATATATATATATATATATATATATATATATATATATATATATATATATATATATATATATATAATCATTATAGTGATAAAAGAGTGCTGTTTCTCCAGTGTCTCGAACCACTGCTCTGTGTCTTGACTTCCTTCCTGTCTGAGGCTTCTCTGGGCAACCCTCAACAGTAAGACTGTCAAGCGTCTGTCAGTCTCAGTGCCACAAAGGACGATCCACAGGACCCTCTGGACTTATACTCGTAAAGTTAGTCTTGGCCATCCTCACTCTGGGGATCCAAAGTAATGACATCAATTTGCCAAAAGGCTTCGAAAATTTTTTACCTCAATCCTTGCCTCACAAAATCATCTATTTACATATTGTATCTGCACCTTTATCTCCTTTCTCGCTGATGTTGAGGCCACTCTAGTACTACCTATTAAATATCTCTATTCATTAAATACCTTGTTGAAAGTTTCCTCGTTAGGTTTATGGAAGCCCACATCATAATCCACAAAGAAAGTTGGCTCGTCAGAGGATACCTTTGCCACCTGAGCCGGCGTGATGTTGAGGTGAGATTCAAGATGACGTTACCAGAGAGAGAAAGAGAGAGAGAGAGAGAGAGAGAGAGAGAGAGAGAGAGAGAGAGAGAGAGAGAGAGAGAGAGAGAAATAACTTATGTTTGTATTTTTACTTGTCTGTCAACTAGTTACTTTACCTACACACACAAACACACACACACACACACACACACACACACACACACACACACACACACACACACACACACACCACGTAGTGTAGTGGTTAGCACGGCGAGGCAAATGAGCGAGCCTCTTAATGTGTAGCCCCTGTTCACCTAGCAGCAAGTAGGTGCGGGATGTAACCCGAGGGGTTGTGACCTCACTGTCCCGGTGTGTGGTGTGTAAGTGGTCTCAGTCCTTCCCAGAGATCGGCCACTATGAACTCTGAGCTCTTTCCGTAGGAGAACGGCTGGCTGGGTGACCAGCAGACGACCGTAGGCGAATCACACACACACACACACACACACACACACACACACACACACACACACACACACCATGTGACCTACAACCAGCGATTCCGGTCTGCAAATCTCCAGTGTCAGGGTGAAAGTTAAAATGAAGTCACTGGTGTTGAATATTAGATAAAAAATAAATGGCGTCAAAGACACTGACCATTACTCAACACCTGTACTATCTAACCTGTCCACAAGAATCATTTAAGTCTGACTCGGGTAACGCTGTGAGTTGACACTGCGATGAATGTACGAAAAGCCCTGATCAGCCCGCTATGCGATATATCTGCCATTCTTACTCTTTCAGTCCTTCCGCTGTCTGCACTCACTCCCCTGTTTCTATGTAAATTTTACTCACGAAGATTCATCCATAATAATTTACCCCCAAAATAGTTTCCCCTATGACAATTTTCCCTAAGCCAGTTTAAAGTAATTTAACGTAACGTAATTTATCACAGGACGCGGAATCTTGTTTGTGGGAGAATTTTACCTTTGGAGAACTTCAGTATATTTCGTCTTCGAGGTCTTTATAGACAGTTCTGTATCACACTGTTTTAGTGCCAGCTTCCTCATACAGTAAGGTCGTTTTCAATGTGTATCGTTCTGAGAGTTTACTTACCTTACTATAAAACAGAAGCTTTCAGGAAGTAAAGGAGTTATTCATGTGAACCCGTCAGGCATACATCTTATTCTGAAGTTCCCTAATGACTCGGCACTAACAACCTGATTATTGACTCTACTCCATTCATCGACCACTCTATCTGAAAACCAATTTCTTGCTATCTCATCTTTTCTTTTTCCTTTTTTTTAATATCTTTATTAAGATTGAACCCATCACTTGTTATCCTATCCTGATTACTGACCTTGGGTATTTTAGTTATGTCACCTTTGTTATATTCCTTATACCACTGAAGACATCTCAGGTCCCCACTTAACTTATGTACGCCTCTCTAGGAAATGTAAACTTTAAAGTCTCGGTCTCCTTTCGTAAGGAATGGTTTTCGTCCCTTACACCTTTTGATCATAGACATATTTTCAGCCATCTTTGATATTTTTAAAACAATATTACACTCAAAACAAATCAAATTATATATATATATATATATATATATATATATATATATATATATATATATATATATATATATATATATATATATATATATATATATATATATATATATATATATATATATATCCTCTTTTCCCATATAGAGAAAAGAATAATTTCACATTAAAGAAATGCATTATAATGGCTGACTGGAACTGCAGAATCTTGTTTTCCATGTCTCAAACATTTTTCTTCCATATACTCGTATTCGATAAACAACTCTCCGGATAACAATTCTTTATTTTCAGTCCTCATTCACACTGAAGATTTTGGTTTGTCCTTCACTAATAATTTCATTCTGAAGTATGATATTTTTATGTTCCATAATGTTACGCAGTTTGTATCGTTTCCGTTCATTCTTTCAGTTTTCCCAGATGTGACTTAATATGGACCTTATCAGCCTTTGTACTGATAAAGCCTCCTACGCCTACTTTCATCAGTACAGCCTTTTCGGTCAAGGTGGAACTAGAACCAACTCGTATCATCATTATCTTCCCTCCCTTTATTGTCTGTAGTGCTACACAAAACTTTCTGACGACTCCACTCTTCTGTTAAAAAGTTACTCTTGGCCACTGATTGAAACCGACGCCACACCTTCCCCATACCATATCATTTCCTGCGCTCTCTCAATTTCTTTCAATACCTCCCAAGTTCAACTCACTTCCTCTAATTCCTCAGCATCTCCGTAGGGAATAAAGTTCCTAAACACTTTCACTTCATCAACGTCCTCGTAAAGTTTTAAAAATTGCTCATTAACTCCAAAATAATGACAATATTCAAATTACCTCGTGAAAACTAGATATTATCACTGTAGATAATGAAGACGCCCGAGACAGACCTCACCACCCCTAGGTAATGCTCGAGCTCCCGGCCCTCCTTTCAGGTCTCACATCGGCAAGACAGAGTAGGATGGCGTTATACAGGGACACCAAAATACTGAGAGACTACCAGTCGACCTGCCATCATTCACCAACCACCCAGACACGTATCGACCCCTTCGAAAGTCTACTAACCCTCAGTAATGACCTCTTCGGGGACCCTTCCTCCATCTCCACTCCCTTCAGGTCTCCCACTACCTGATTCCCTTACCATATTTCCATCCGTAATATGTTTCTTTCCCTCTTCTCTCATTTTATCTCTCATTTTCTTTCTTGACCTTCCGTCCTTTTTCTTCCATCTCTCTCTCTCTCTCTCTCTCTCTCTCTCTCTCTCTCTCTCTCTCTCTCTCTCTCTCTCTCTCTCTCTCTCTCTCTGTCTGTTCTTTTCACCCCCTACACTTCTCTTCAATTCCTGGTTCTACGTATTATTTTCTATCTGTAGCTTTTATACTTTTCATCTCTTTTATTCATCAACTCATTTCCAGTTCCTACTTTCCTATCTGCTCCATTCTTTTCTCTCCCTCTTTTTCCAGTTCCTTTTCAGTTCCTCTCCTCCCCACATTTTTTTTTCTCTCTCCCTACTAGTACCTCACTCCTCATTTCCTTTTCCCTTCCTTATCTCTTATCTCACTTACTCTTATCTTCCATGCCTACCTTAACATTCTCTCTCTCTCTCTCTCTCTCTCTCTCTGGTCTTCCCTTGCCACGTGGAAGGATAAAGAGTGTGTCCCCATCCAGGCTGAAGCTGATTCACTGATAAATTTATCTTCTCTCATTAGTATTCCCGGGAGAAATCAAGCTTGTGAACCTAATACTGCACACGAGGGAAAGGATCTCACTCCGGTCTTGTGGGCCGTGTATTTGTTCACCTGTCTGTCTACCAGTCTCTCTCTCTCTCTCTCTCTCTCTCTCTCTCTCTCTCTCTCTCTCTCTCTCTCTCTCTCTCTCTCTCTCTCTCTCTCAGGAAGTAGAAATTGAGATTCATAATTTCAACCTGCTTCTTTTTTTCTTTTTTTTGTTTGTTCTTCATTTTTATATACACTGCTTATATAAATTATTTGTTTGTTTGTTTGTTTACCTGTTTTTCTGTAGCGTTATGTGTGTTTATTTGTTTATGTGTATTTGAGGGAAGGAGAGATAGTGAGTTTGCCTCCATTTTTTGTTGCAAGGGAAATGCGCACGTCCGTGCGAAATTTATTTATTTTTTTATGCTAATCTAATTTTGGCGTACGAGTAGATGATTGACAATGTGTATTTGCTTATTAAATATCTCTCTCTCTCTCTCTCTCTCTCTCTCTCTCTCTCTCTCTCTCTCTCTCTCTCTCTCTCTCTCTCTCTCTCTCTCTCTCTCTCTCTCTCTCTCTCTCGCTCTCTCTCAAACACATCATCATATTCACCATCTAAAATGTAAATGTATGCATCAAAGCTGCCTGCATTAACTAATTGTCCTCGCAGGAAGAAAAAATAATGCGAAAAAAAAGAGAAAATACAGTCACATCGACATCATCAATGCCATCGCAATATTTTTTCCTCTTCTCCTCGCCTTCTTCTTTTCCCTGCGGTCTTCCCTCTCCTCACGAACGAGCTTAATGATGCTTCAGGAATTACCTCACCAAAGTGCTGAGGTAATTCCTGTGATGGCTAATCCGTCCCTGCAGGCGCCCCCACGCTGCCACATCTCACAGTTTTATATCTCTTCATTCTAACATCTCACTTTTTTTCATCTCTTTCATTCCAACTTCATCCTTTGATTTTTCTTTCGGAAAATTAATTACAGAACCATGATATGGTAACAGATTTTGGTTTGTGTGAAATTCATATGATAATTCTTTTTATTATTATTTTCAACAAAACATTTAGCTCAGCCAGGGACATTCGAGTTTGTTCCTCATGGCGCTTCGCCTCAACTACGTGTACGTTACGTAATCTCCCACAACTGCCACAGGAACTTACCTGCCTGCTGCTTAACAATATTTTAACCACTAAATATTTATAGGTATTTGTGAATTAGGTCAAACCTGAACTAACTTGCTAACGTGGAGATTCGCCCTCTGGACTCCCTTAAACATTCAAAATTCGATATTACGGTTATATTACTAAATTTGCCGACCTAATTCAGCCATCAAAATATCCACAATAACCAGGCCTACACACTGAAAGGGAAAATAATTTAGTACGTAACGGGAAACTCTTTACCGAAATAATTTCTGAAAACGACATCCTTTTATATTCGATAGGAAGTTATTTGATAATTATGGATTTTGATGCTTTTCCCTCAAACTTTCCCAAAGTTTTCCCTCAAACTTAAGTCTCCTGATATGCTTATAATCGGCCAATAATTCTGTTTTGTAAGGCGATAGTCAATAGATAGGAGAACTAGGATTGAGGAAAAACACAAAGCAGAAGCAGAATGAATGGAAGTGAATGGGACAGTACTGTTGATCATGTCTTCAACACTTAAAGAAAAATACAAAAATATCAGACAGGAGATTTCCAGAGTATTTGATATGATCATAATGTTGGAAGAGTTAAAATATGATTTTTTAGATTTTATTGTAATTCTTCCGTTTCTTGATTTGGGCTTGGCAGTAATCCAAGATACAGTTAAATAATACCATATAGGTGACGTTTGACTGCTCGACTATAATTATAAAATAAAACGATAAATTGTAGGCAGGTCAAGGGATCCTCAGCCGCCATCTTTCTAGTATAGGTATCTTTATAATTCCAAAAAAGGTGAAGTCTTCATCCTCATTTTAGTTCACACCTACCATGTTACGTGTGAACACGCACTATCTTAGATCTTAATTTCCTCATCACACAACTCGCTCTTCTCCACTCTACCCACTCTTTTCCAGCCTTCCCTTATCTTGTCCCTAGTTCTAATCATTATTGATGTTCCTCACTTCTCCCATTGTACCCCGCGGCGGAACAAGTTTTTCATTATTCCTTCCCTCCATCCCTTCGTCTTTCCCTATCTTCTCTCGCTCTTTCTCTCCAGTGTAGTGATATCTTCTTGGCAGTTCATTTTTTCTTCCATGGAAACGAGACAGGAATTCACCCCAAGAAGGAATGGCCTTGGGCATTGATAGAGGTACTGGTACCGTGTGTGTGTGTGTGTGTGTGTGTGTGTGTGTGTGTGTGTGTGTGTGTGTGTGTGTGTGTGTGTGTGTGTGTGTATGTGTGTGTGTGTGTGTGTGTGTGTGTGTGTGTGTGTATGTGTGTGTGTGTGTGTGTGTGTGTGTGTGTGTGTGTGTGTGTGTGTGTGTGTGTGTGTGTGTGTGTGTGTGTGTTGTGTGTGTGTGTGTGTGTGTGTGTTTGTGTGTGTGTATGTGTGTGTGTGTGTGTGTGTGTGTGTGTGTGTGTGTGTGACGAGAATTTTGAAAGGGAACACTACAACAGCACAATTTTCATCCCTTTCTCTAAAGCTTCTGTACTCTGCACATTAACAGATTACACCAGTCTTACGTAATGACATCATATCTGGTACCTCTCAACATATAAAAGTAATTTCCAATAAGAAAGAAAGGTACGAACAGTCTAGATTCCGTTGATTTGATTTTTTTCCTCATCATGTGTGGAACCCAACTCGGGTTCCACACATCTATCGATGTTACCCGAGTAACATCGATAGATGACCATCATTGAAACACTGCCTATAGTATTGCACTGCTTTATGTTTAACATAGCAATTACTTCCCCATGTTCCTGTCGTCAACTAACTCTCGTCTTCAACTAAGAGCAGCGTTGGTGCAACAAATTGCCTCACACTTATTTCAGAGGCCGCACGCCGCACCAGCACCTGCAGGCAGACTCACCGGATCCCAAAAGTCAAGTGCACACGCCGTGACATTTCCATGAGAGGCGAACGAACCTCATGGTGTGAATCTATTGCAAGACATAAGACCGCTACGTAACATGGAGGGAATAAATACTTTTCTTTGAACATGTACAGTGAAGTCATGTGTGTGATGAAGAAGCAAACACAAGATTCGAGTGTGACTTGTTTTGTTGCGATGGCATCCTCCTGCTTTAATTAATCAATTTCCAAGAAAATGAAAGAGATATTGAATAGCATCTTAATACATGAAATTCTCACCCAAACAGAAGTGCTACAGTCTGACCAGAGACTCACGCATCCACCCAGTACGTAAAGGTAGCAGCAACACAGGAAGCTCGGCAGAGTTAATGGCCGCCGCGACTCAAATCCCTTGTGGTTTTCGGCTCGTTAGTTCTTGATTATTTGGCGTATGTAAAACAAATTAGTTCTAGATAATCTATCCCTGAGGTGTACCAGTAGTGCTAATCTATGAGACTCTTTTATCTTGAATCCCTCAGCGGTGAAGGAATCTTTGATGTTGATGCACACTAATAGGCTCATAAGTAGTGCACTGATGAAGCTGTAATTATCACCAGCCTACATTATTCCACTGTGAGACCAAGGCGTCCTGCGGGAATTAATGGAGACGGTGTTAAGGCAGACTACACTCCGCATTGCCTCTGAGCGTCACCGTGGGTGAGGCGCACACAACATGGGAGGAAACAAAACCCAGACAATCCACGCTCAGCTTACGACTGGAACCCGGAACTTCTTGGCTACGAGCGGTGTGCACTAACCACCACACCACCCACCCGTCTGATAAATCAATAGTAAATATGATGACTTCGGGGTTCATCTGTTTCATATTCAGCATATACTACTACTTCAACTACTACTTCCCTTTTCGAATGTCTAACAAGCCGCTGCCCCATTCTAGGCATTCTGCAGGCAATGTATTCTTTCTGCTTCACTGCCACACTACCACCATTAACGTCCATGTATTTATTTTGTTTTTACCTCTCCAATTATACTCGATGGAAGGTATTCAGTTGTTGAAATTATATTGCGATTTTGGCACAATCTGATATTTTATGGAGAGAGAGAGAGAGAGAGAGAGAGAGAGAGAGAGAGAGAGAGAGAGAGAGAGAGAGAGAGAGAGAGAGAGAGAGAGAATTCATAAGCAAATACAAATTATCAATGATCTACTCAAATGCCGAATTAGATTAACTTAAAAATCTAATTTCACACAAACGCGCGCATTTTCCGTTTCCCTTACAACAAAAACAAAGGCAAATTCTCTCTCTCTCTCTCTCTCTCTCTCTCTCTCTCTCTCTCTCTCTCTCTCTCTCTCTCTCTCTCTCTCTCTCTCTCTGTCTTGCAAGAAAAGCACACACACACACACACACACACATGACGCAATAATATCAGTGACCCGCTGGCCCCGAGATGAACGTGATGTATGGCGCACGCCTACTCCAGGGAGAAGCATTTCTCATCTTCATTATTGTACGGCATGGTCTCTGTTAGTGACAAAGGAGCATTACCAGCACTTCAATAAATTGCTAATGAAAACAAAAGCAAATTATAATGAAACATATACCTAAAATATTGTTTGTATTTCTAGTAAGCTAAGAAATGTTATTACCCGAAACGTTACCTGAGCAGATGAGAAATGAAGATCAGATTTAGCAGTTTAGTGTTTCCAGTTCTATAAAAAAAAAAAAAAGAAGATTCATGAATATAACTCTGAACAAAACACCCCAAGCCCTCAGACAAGTTGGCGTGTTGGTGTTCTCGCCTCTGGATACGGATGGCTACGTTTGCTGTGGGAGACTTTTTCTACGGAGGTTGAACATACAATATAAAAACAGCAATTGACACCATCAGGAATACGAGTGCTATAGATTAAATCATCATTCTACAATTTGCATTTTATTGTCAAACTGACTACCATAACTAATGAAATATATTGGAATCATCAACAAAACTTTTAACTGCAGGAGCTAAGCACAATATGAGTGATTTTAGGCAGTAACACTTTAGTACATTTATTATGCTGTCATGATGATGAATCTTTTAGTAATAAACTATGGAAATCTTTCCCCGCTTATATTTTCACATCTTCCTATGACTTGGACTATTTCAAGAGAGGAACATTAAGATACATTGGCATTAAGATACATTGGCAGACACGACTGGAACCTTTTTCTACTCAGCGGATACAGTGTCTGTGTGGTGCATCTGTTGCTGCCAACAGACAACATTTCATCCAGACGCTCCGTCTGTGGCTAAGTTGCCGGATAAAGATAAAAAAAAAAAAAAAAAATAAATAAATAAATAATAAAAAAATAAATAAATAATAATAATAATAATAATAATAATAATAATAATAATAATAATAATAAGAGGATGATGAAAAAATTTTCTAACTAATCATTATTACTCCATTATCATTATTATCATTATTATTGTTATTATTATTATTATTATTATTATTATTATTATTGACTTTCATTTTATTTATGGATTAATTCATTAATTTTTCGTAATTATTTTTCTAAAGCTAAGGAGAAGCCATCCATAGCAACAGGTCTCCTAATTCGGTGACTGGCAGTATAGTTGAGGTAGGCTACGTAGTGTTCAGCTGCCTTTGTCTCGTCTGCCTTCCACCTTTATCCATTTTCACCGTATATGCCTGTCTCTTCTTTGCTCACACCACTTGTTTTTAATTGATCCCAAATTTAAATTATTCTGTTTGGAATAGTATACAATTAAGAAACATGCGAGCGATGTGTGTGTGTGTGTGTGTGTGTGTGTGTGTGTGTGTGTGTGTGTGTGTGTGTGTGTGTGTGTGTGTGTGTGTGTGTGTGTGTGTGTGTGTGTGTGTGTGTGTGTGTGTGTGTGTGTGTGTGTGTGTGTGTGTGTGTGTGTGTGTGTGTGTGATACGAAATCAGTCATAAGTGTATAACTGGTCTATGAAAACATTGCTCGGAGTAAGAAAGAATACATCAGATCTTGTGTGTTACGCTAAGCTGGGCCACCCAACCTCGCCCGATCTCTTACAATATAAACAATAATTCTTTTCCATAAGTTGTGGCAGGAAAAGTCAGTTAATAAATATGATCCTTTCATTTTTTTTTATGTTGAAATTATCAATGGGATACATGCAGTTATTGCGAGGACTGTAAACAGATACACCAAGTATGACGTCGCGGCCTGTCTTTCTTGATGGAAATGTAAATAACACTATTTTGTCGTCACGGACATCCAGGTGCATCTGGATATTAATCACATTATGACAGTGATTAATGTATATAAAGGAGACACATGGTAAATGATCTGCACATTGTCGTTCACGATGTTCAGGATTTCAGGGCATTCACTTGGTGATTCAGACGGGACGATGGAATAGGCGGGAACCTGGCCGCCTTCGTGACAAGGAACGGTTGTGAGTCTCTCCGGCTATACGAAGGGTCCTTTGTCCAGCAGAGGCATGTGGTGGAGATCTGTCCTGCAACTCAGCATTTGAGAGACAGGTATACATTTAAAACTGATGTCTTCAGTCATTTCACTGAAGATGTAAAGTGGAAAACTGTTCACGATATTTTGCGGTGGCATGATTAGTTTTGTAAATGTTGAAATTTGCTTCGATAATTAATAACTTTTTGCTTTTCATACGTAGATATTTAAACTTGTAAATGTCCATAATATTTTTGGTCACATAATTAGTTTTATAGTTGTTAGAGTTTGTTACTGAGCAACAAATGTTCTTGAACTACAACTAGCTAATGTGTAATAATGGGTATCAATATATAAGGTAATTTGCGTAATTATCTGTCGTAATTTACAATTTCGTGTCCACTTAGTAGTCAATAAACCTACCTATTTATCTGTGTGTGTGTGTGTGTGTGTGTGTGTGTGTGTGTGTGTGTGTGTGTGTGTGTGTGTGTGTGTGTATGTGTGTGTGTTAGCGGATGACTGAGTGTGTGTATAAAACAAACAAGCAGCTGGACAAGAGGTGGAAGTATATGGAAGCAGTGCATAAAATTAATCAAGCTTTCACTTCTTATTCTTTGGATGACTGTTTCCCTACGTAAAAATAATTGCCATCAAGATACGAAAACACAGCAAAATGAATATGCGACATACATATATTAGTGTTTATTAAGAAGTTAATCTCGCTAATAAGATTGCAAAGCATGATCTTTTCGTAACAAGACAATGGACAAAAGTAAATAAGTGGTCATAAAGTAGGTACAATATCAAAACATAAAACAGCAACGGAGAGAAAATAACAGGGATTGTGAAAAAATCAAATATGCATTCAGGCAAGAGATCGCAGCACCAGCGTCATCACATTATGGGAGAACTAAATCTTGGTGAAAGTCTCCTGGTCTTTAATAGAATTTTGTAAGAATACTTCGACGACTACTAGAATATTACGAAGATACTAATTATGTGGTATGGAATTCATAAATGATCGACCTCGTCAAGATATTTCAGCACATGAAACCAGTGGGGAGATCTACTGCCAAATCCTTTACGTGATTTTATAATACAGAAACATTTAAATGCAAAGACAGTATGAATTTTATTTGCTATAAAACAGACAACAAACAAGTCAAATTATAATAACGGCTCATATAAAAGAAGAACACAAGAAAAAATCTCACACACGGTAACCTTATACACTGATGGTGTCGTCCTTTCGCTGCACCTGCAGCATCCGGAGATTTCTTTCCGGCAGATAAAAAGTACGCGCTATAAAACGTAAAACGTTACGTACCTACATACAAAGGTGGGCATAATAAAACGCACCGGATA
>NC_087159.1:24785000-24790000 GCF_035594125.1 Scylla paramamosain | reverse complement strand
TCTCCTCTTCTAAACCTCATCTTCTTTTCCTCACTGAAACTCAGGTGTCGGAGGCAACTGACAGTAGCCCCTTTTCTGTTCCCTCCTACTTTCTCTATCCTCATTTTCAATCCAAAGCTGGATGCTGCGTTTATGTGCGCAATGACTTAACCTGCTCTCATGCCCACGCTCTTAAATCTTTAGAGTTTTCCACCATCTGGCTATGACTACAGAGTCACTCTCAATCTAAATTTATCTGTGCAGTATATCTCTCACTTAACTCCTTTGGCTATAAGAAATTCTTTGACTACTTAACTTCCAAAGTGGAGAACATTCTGACTCTCTTCCCTTTTGCAGACTTTCTTAGACTTCAATGTTCACCACCAGCTTTGGCTTTCCTCTCCCATCACTGACCATCCTGGTGAACTAGCCTTCAACTTTGCTATCCTCCACGACCTACAGCAATTGGTGCAACACCTTACTCGTATTCCTGACCGTCTTGGAGATACGCCCAACATTCTTGACCTTTTCCTGACCTCTAATCCTTCTACTTATGCTGTCACCCTCTCTTCTCCGTTGGGCTCCTCTGACCACAATCTCATATTTGTATCTTGTCCTATCGCTCCAATCCTTCCTCAGGATCACCCTAAGCGAAGGTGTCTCTGGCGTTTTGCCTCTGCTAGTTGGAGGGACCTGAGGAGGTATTGTTCTCAGGAGGCTTGTTCTCGTGCTATACATGATAGAGAGGTGGACCACAAGAGGTACTTAAACCTTCCATCACCGGAATCTCATGCACTATATATTTCTGCCCGGAACCATGCCAAGTCTGTTCTCCAACTAACCAAAAACTCCTTCATTAACAGGAAGTGTCAAAATCTTTCAAGATCTAACTCCCTTCGTGACTTCTGGCATCTAGCAAAAAATATCTCCAATAACTTTGCTTCTTCTTCTTTCCCTCCTTTATTTCAACCAGATGGCACCACTGTTATCAAATCTATTTTTAAAGCTGAACTCTTTGCTCATACCTTTGCTAAAAACACTACCTTGGACGATTCTGGGCTTGTTCCTCCCTCTCCTCCACCATCTGACTACTTCATGCTACCTATTAAAATTCTTCATAGTGATGTTTTCCATGCCCTCGCTGGCCTAAACCCTCAGAAGGCTTATGGACCTGATGGGGTCCCTCCTATTGTTCTCCGAAACTGTGCCTTCATGCTTGCACCTTGCCTAGTCAAACTCTTTCAGCTCTGTCTGTCAACATCTACCTTTCCTTCTTGCTGGAAGTTTGCCTACATTCAGCCTGTTCCTAAAAAGGGTGACCGTTTTAATCCCTCAAACTACCGTCCTATTGCTTTAATTTCCTGCCTATCTAAAGTTTTGAATATATCCTCAACAGGAAGATTCTTAAACATCTATCACTTCACAACCTTCTATCTGATCGCCAGTATGGGTTCTGTCAAGGCCGCTCTACTGGTGATCTTCTGGCTTTCCTTACTGAGTCTTGGTTATCCTCTTTTAGAGATTTTGGTGAAACTTTTGCTGTTGCCTTAGACATATCAAAAGATTTTGATAGAGTCTGACACAAAGCTTTGATTTCCAAACTGCCCTCCTTCAGCTTCTATCTTTCTCTCTGTAACTTCATCTCAAGTTTCCTTTCTGACCGTTCTATTGCTGCTGTGGTAGACGGTCACTGTTCTTCTCTTAAATCTATTAACAGTGGTGTTCCTCAGGGTTCTGTCCTGTCACCCACTCTCTTCTTATTCATCAATGACCTTCTAAACCAAACTTCTTGTCCTATCCACTCCTACGCTGATGATACCACCCTGCACTTTTCCACGTCTTTTCATAGACGTCCAACACTTCAAGAAGTAAACATTTCACGCAGGAAACCCACAGAACGCCTGACTTCTGATCTTTCTAAAATTTCTGATTGGGGCAAAGCAAACTTGGTATTGTTCAATGGCTCAAAAACTTAGTTCCTCCATCTATCAACTCGACACAACCTTCCAGACAACTATCCCCTCTTCTTCAATGACACTCAATTGTCCCCCTCTTCTACACTGAACATCCTCGGTCAGTCCTTTACTTATAACCTGAACTGGAAACTTCACATCTCATCTCTATCTAAAACAGCTTCTATGAAGTTAGGTGTTCCGAGATGTCTCTGCCAGTTTTTCTCACCCCCCCCCCCATCAGCTGCTAACTCTGTACAAGGGCCTTATCCGTCCATGTATGGAGTATGCTCCACATGTCTGGGGGGGGGGTTCCACTCATTCTGGGCTTGTTCCTCCCTCTCCTCCACCATCTGACTACTTCATGCTACCTATTAAAATTCTTCATAGTGATGTTTTCCATGCCCTCGCTGGCCTAAACCCTCGGAAGGCTTATGGACCTGATGGGCTCCCTCCTATTGTTCTCCGAAACTGTGCCTTCATGCTTGCACCTTGCCTAGTCAAACTCTTTCAGCTCTGTCTGTCAACATCTACCTTTCCTTCTTGCTGGAAGTTTGCCTACATTCAGCCTGTTCCTAAAAAGGGTGACCGTTTTAATCCCTCAAACTACCGTCCTATTGCTTTAATTTCCTGCCTATCTAAAGTTTTTGAATATATCCTCAATAGGAAGATTCTTAAACATCTATCACTTCACAACCTTCTATCTGATCGCCAGTATGGGTTCTGTCAAGGCCGCTCTACTGGTGATCTTCTGGCTTTCCTTACTGAGTCTTGGTTATCCTCTTTTAGAGATTTTGGTGAAACTTTTGCTGTTGCCTTAGACATATCAAAAGATTTTGATAGAGTCTGACACAAAGCTTTGATTTCCAAACTGCCCTCCTTCAGCTTCTATCTTTCTCTCTGTAACTTCATCTCAAGTTTCCTTTCTGACCGTTCTATTGCTGCTGTGGTAGACGGTCACTGTTCTTCTCTTAAATCTATTAACAGTGGTGTTCCTCAGGGTTCTGTCCTGTCACCCACTCTCTTCTTATTCATCAATGACCTTCTAAACCAAACTTCTTGTCCTATCCACTCCTACGCTGATGATACCACCCTGCATTTTTCCACGTCTTTTCATAAACGTCCAACACTTCAAGAAGTAAACATTTCACGCAGGAAACCCACAGAACGCCTGACTTCTGATCTTTCTAAAATTTCTGATTGGGGCAAAGCAAACTTGGTATTGTTCAATGGCTCAAAAACTTAGTTCCTCCATCTATCAACTCGACACAACCTTCCAGACAACTATCCCCTCTTCTTCAATGACACTCAATTGTCCCCCTCTTCTACACTGAACATCCTCGGTCAGTCCTTTACTTATAACCTGAACTGGAAACTTCACATCTCATCTCTATCTAAAACAGCTTCTATGAAGTTAGGTGTTCCGAGATGTCTCTGCCAGTTTTTCTCACCACCCCCCATCAGCTGCTAACTCTGTACAAGGGCCTTATCCGTCCATGTATGGAGTATGCTCCACATGTCTCATACCGCTCTTCTAAGACAGGGTGAAATCAAAAGCTTTTGGTCTCATTAACTCTTCTCCTCTAACTGACTGTCTTCAGCCTCTCTCTCATCACCACAAAGTTGTATCTCTAGCTATCTTCTACCGCTATTTTCATGCTAACTGCTCTTCTGATATTGCTAACTGCATGCCTCCCCTCCTCCCGCGGCCTCGCTGCACAAGACTCTTCTTTCTCTCACCCCTATTCTCTCCATTTCTCACTAATGCTAGAGTTAACCAGTATTATCAATCATTCATCCCTTTCTCTGGTAAACTTTGGAACTCCCTGCCTGCTTCTGTATTTCCACTTTCCTGTGACTTGAATTCCTTCAAGAGAGAGGTTTCAAGACACTTGAGTATCCTTCAGTTTTTGACTACCGCTTTGGACCCTTTTCTGAGACTGGTATCTCAGTGGGATTTTTTATTTATTGGATTTTTGTTGCCCTTGGCCAGTGTCCCTCCTACATAAAGAAAAAAAAAAACCTGATCTCGGTATAACATTCTTGATCTTTCCCTTCTACATCCACCATCGATTCTTGATCCTTCATTTCTCTTATCCATTCTCTCTCTCCTTGAGCAAACTTGAGCAAACTATAACTTTACCGCTGGCCGATCTGCCTTCTCCAGCAGACTACGCCACCTTTCACAGATCTCGCTGAAGGCCCGTTGTTCCACACTCTACCAAGCCTCTCACACCTGCACTGGCATTGCTCTGAGCACCTCTTTCATTATAGCGCCTCTATACTTTTCTTTGTTTTGCATGACGAACCCATACTACGCAACCACGTGGAGTAGTTAGAAGATGCTACAGTTCCTTTAGACAGTCCCATTTTTATATCCACAGCCAGGTCTCTCTCTCTCTCTCTCTCTCTCTCTCTCTCTCTCTCTCTCTCTCTCTCTCTCTCTCTCTCTCTCTCTCCAGACAGCCATTCCTATCCTGTTGCATGTTCTTCCTTCTGCCTTAACTCTTAGACAGCTGCACAACTTTTCTCATATCACTCCTAAATTTCTAGATATATTAATTAGTTCTGTAATCTAAAATAATAGGTACAAATTTAACCTCATATTATTTCCTTTTTTCTGCATTGTTGTAAACATTTCTAACAGTACTGCACGTAAAGGTTAGGAAAGGACAATCACAGGGGTGAAAGAACTATCTGCATTTTTCTACTTTACTTTTTTTTCTCTAACTATCCGTCACTATGTAAACATCTATGCCAGCATCCCTATTGCATCTAAGAACTTTGCTCTATCACATTTTTGTTTTCAGACTTTTATAGTTCCTCCCTACCACAGAGTTGCTCGTGTCACCTGCAAACAAAAATGGACTTACATCCCCCTTCCTTTAACCTCCATAAGATTAAATAACGTTAGCCCGTTACTCCCTCAACTCAGCTTTAACTTCTCTCACCATGACAATGCAGAGGAGCCACGTGGATATAACCCATCACTGTCTCAGGTCGATCTTAACTAGGTAATACTGTTAAAACCCAAGAACCAAGAAGAAATGAAACACGTAAGAAGAAACA
>NC_087159.1:24737500-24777500 GCF_035594125.1 Scylla paramamosain | reverse complement strand
TACTTGTTTATCTATGTACTTATCTTATTTCTTTATACATTAACTGTGTTGTAGTCTTAGTAGCGTTCTTGTAATACATTATACTGACTTATGTTCCTAATTTCTATAGATGACACCTAACGTTGAAATATCCACGCGCTGCTTTGCACCAATAACTGTGGTGGAGGAAATTAGGAGCTTGTAATTGTCACAAAGCAGGATGACAGATCGTATAAAGGTTATAATGGTTTTAGATTATATTGTTACAGTTTTGAAATATATTGGCACATTTATTCTTTTCCAGGTAACTTAAATGTCGGCCAGTCATTTTTACGATGGCTTACAAAAATAAAGTAAAAAGTTTCATAATAAACCTGCAAAAAAGCGAGATTTTCATGAGCAAGATGAGGTTGGCTTGCAAAACCGCACTGACATTCGTTTTGTGGATGTTTTAAGGAGTAGGATTACTTGTGTGTCAAAAGCACAGAGATACGTCCCAAGCCTCAGGTATGATGTCACAAACAAACAGCAGCTTCTACGTTTGAAGACTAGGGTGACTCCTTGTGACTAAACTTACATACCGAGGACACTTCGCAGTTTACTGTAGGCGTGTAGTAACTGCTTGCTTACACTGATCATCCTCTCAGAGCATAAAACACAAAACATGTGATTACAAAATTCATTCTTAATTTCAGGCGTATACTTTTCAAAATAATATACGTGATATGACTATTCTTTTTTTTTTCTCTCTTTTTATGTAGGAGGGACACTGGCCAAGGGCAACAAAAATCCAATTAAAAAAAAAAAGAAAGCCCACTGAGTTGCCAGTCCCAGAAAAGGGTCCAAAGCGGTCATAGGAAGGTGGAAATACAGAAGCAGGCAGGGAGTTCCAAAGTTTATCAGAGAAAGGGATGAATGACTGAAAATACTGGTTAACTCTTGCATTAGAGAGATGGATAGAATAGGGGTGAGAGAAAGAAGAAAGTCTTGTGCAGCGAGGCCGCGGAAGGAGGGGATTCACGCAGTTATCAAGATCAGAAGAGCAGTTAGTATAAAAATAGCGGTAGAAGATAGCTAGAGATGCAACATTCCGACGATGAGAGAGAGGCTGAAGACAGTCAGTTAGAGGAGAGGAGTTGATGAGACAAAAAGCTTTTGATTCCACCCTGTCTTAAAAGAGCGGTATGAGTAGAACCCCTCCCAGACATATGAAGCATATTCCATACATGGACGGATAAGGCCCTTGTACAGAGTTAGCAGCTAGGAGGGTGAGAAAAACTGGCGGAGACGTCTCAGAATGCCTAACTTCATAGAAGCTGTTTTAGCTAGAGATGAGATGTGAATTATTATTATAAGTAAAGGACAGACCGAGGGAGACAGTTGGGTGTCATTGAAATAGAGGGGATAGTTGTCTGGAAAGTTGTGTCGAGTTGATAGATGGAGGAATTTTGTTTTTGAGGCATTGAACAATACCAAGTTTGCTCTGCCCCAATCGGAAATTTTAGAAAGATCAGAAGTCAGGCGTTCTGTGGGTTCTCTACGTGAAATGTTTACTTCCTGAAGTGTTGGACGTCTATGAAAAGACGTGGAAAATTGCAGGGTGGTATCATCAGCGTATGAGTGGATAGGACAAGAAGTTTGGTTTAAAAGGTCATTGATGAATAATAAGAAGAGAGTGGGTGACAGGACAGAACCCTGAGGAACACCACTGTTAATAGATTTAGGAGAAGAACAGTGACCGTCTACCACAATAGCAATAGAACGGTCAGAAAGAAAACTTGAGATGAAATACAGAGAGGAGGATAGAAGCCGTAGGAGGGTAGTTTGGAGGTCAAAGCTTTGTGCCAGACTCTATCATAAGCTTTTGATATGTCCAAGGCAACAGCATAAGTTTCACCAAAATCTCTAAAAGAGGATGACCAAGACTCAGTAAGGAAAGCCAGAAGATCACCAGAAGAGTGGCCTTGACGGAACCCATACTGGCGATCAGATAGTAGGTTGTGAAGTGATAGATGTTTAAGAATCTTCCTGTTGAGGATAGATTCAAAAACTTTAGATAGGCAGGAAATTAAAGCAATAGGACGGTAGTTTGAAGGATTAAAAGTCACCATTTTTTGGAACAGGCTGAATGTAGGCAAACTTCCAGTTCCAGCAAGAAGGAAAGGTAGATGTTGACAGACAGAGCTGAAAGAGTTTGACTAGGCAAGGTGTAAGCACGGAGGCACAGTTTCGGAGAACAATAAGCCTTCCGAGGGTTTAGGCGAGCGAAGGATTGGAAAACACAATTGCGAAGAATTTTAATGGGTAGCATGAAGTAGTCAGAGGCTGGAGGAGAGGGAGGACCAAACCCTGAATCGTCCAAGGTAGAGTTTTTAGCAAAGGTCTGAGCGAAGAGTTCAGCTTTAGAGATATATGTGATAGCAGTGGTGCCATCTGGCTGAAATAAAGGAGGGAAAGAAGAAGAAGCAAAGTTATTGGAGATATTTTTGACTAGATGCCAGAAGTCACGAGGGGAGTTAGATCTTGAAAGATTTTGACACTTTCTGTTAATGAAGGAGTTTTTGGCTAATTGGAAAACAGACTTGGTATGGTTCCGGGCAGAAATATATAGTGCATGAGATTCTGGTGAAGGAAGGCTTAAGTATCTTTTGTGAGCCACCTCTTTATCGTGCATAGCACGAGAACAAGCTGTGTTAAACCAAGGTTTGGAAGGTTTAGGTCGAGAAAAAGAGTGAGGAATGTACGCCTCCATGCCAGATACTATCGCCTCTGTTACGTGCTCGGCACACAAAGACAGGTCTCTGACACGAAAGCAGTAGTCATTCCAAGGAAAATCAGCAAAATACCTCATCAGGTCCCCCCATCTAACAAAGGCAAAACGCCAGAGGCACCTCCGCTTAGAGGGATCCTGAGGAGGGATCGGAGCGATAGGACAAGATACAGATATGAGATTATGATCGGAGGAGCTCAACGGAGAAGACAGAGTGACAGCATAAATAGAAGGATTAGAGGTCGGGAAAAGGTTAAGAATGTTGGGCGTATCTCCAAGACGGTCAGGAATACGAGTAAGGTGTTGAACCAATTGCTCTTGTTCGTGGAGGATAGCAAAGTTGAAGGCTAGTTCACCAGGATGGTCAGTGAAGGGAGAGGAAAGCCAAAGCTGGTGGTGAACATTGAAGTCTCCAAGAATGGAGATCTCTGCAAAAGGGAAGAGAGTCAGAATGTGCTCCACTTTGGAAGTTAAGTAGTCATACATTTATCATAAAAGCAATTTATTTATTATTATTTATTTATTACAACAGCAAAAATATAAGTTAATATGAATACAGCGAAGGATGAGCCGTGTTTCCATATTCTGATCATCTGACTGTGGTAGTGCTCTGAATATAGCATGCATATATATATATATATATATATATATATATATATATATATATATATATATATATATATATATATATATATATATATATATATATATATATATATATATATATATATATATATATATATATATATATATATATATATATATATACAGTAAAACAAGTTCCGAGTTATAGGTGAGGTGAACAGGGATACACCAAAGTATCTTCTTCATTTATTACTTGCAACGTTTCACCTTACACACAATGCATCATGAGGCTGAACTAATTAAAACATAGTTGAGTATATCATAAAACAAACAACATTTTTAACTCGTAATTGCTTCGGTTGCCGTACTATAATTCGGTTTTTTAGCAAAGTTACTTGATTTCAAATAGTACAAGACGTAGCAAAAGTTGAAGTTTATTACTAATCTATAGTTTCTATAAATATTTCTTTCGTTTTTATATATTTGAAGAAGACACACAGTGGGTAAAACAGTAATTCAATCTTTGAAATAAGCTAAATGTGGTCCTATTGAAGAGCATCGATGTAAACAAAAAACTTTGGAGCTCAGGAGTAATGCTGTAATTATTTCAAATTCTTGAAGAAATAATTTAATACTTGCATTAGGTCTCCGATAAATTACACCAATAATCATGTGTTTTCCCATGAAAAAACAATCAATAAATAATGTTTCTAAACAGTCATTAGATGCGCATAATTCATTTAAAACACAAAATGAAATATAATTCTTTAAGTACAGGCACACCCCACCCCAATAGTGGTCCCTATTGTTAGTGATCAACACGTAGCCGGGTAGCTTATAAACATCTACAATATCGTCTGATAGTTTTGTTTCAGAGAATGCCATCATGTCCATTGAAATAGAATCAGATGTTACATTTGTTGTGTGGATCAAATTTTCTAAGTTATGAGGAATCCTATTAATATTATACAATAATAGTGAAATTAATTTGTTAGTTTCAAATAATAGTTCAAATTCATCTTGACTGTAATAATCAGAGCATGGAATTGACATATTGATTAAAATATTAAACTCAGGATCACAGTCATCTAAGATATGAGGATCACTATGATCACTCACATAATCATAAGTTATTAAATTCTCCTCTCTCTCTCTCTCTCTCTCTCTCTCTCTCTCTCTCTCTCTCTCTCTCTCTCTCTCTCTCTCTCTCTCTCTCTCTCTCTCTCTCTCTCTCTGACAAATTGAATGGAAACGGAAATATTGTTTTGTATTTTTAATGAATTAACAAAAATTATTAATTTGTTTTCAAGAAATGCCTCGTCGTTTATTTTCACTTTATTTACAAAACTGGATTCATTTCCCTAACACATAAAACATAAGAACCAAAAATCCTCATTTCTACATTTATTAAAACTTTATATTCGTGATATCTGCTTTTTTTTTTTTTTCTAGTGAAGAGACAGCTCCTCAACCTCTGCTGGCGTGGGCTTTCCATGCTGTGACGGCAGGGTGAGCAGGTCAGCCAGTGGGCGAGTCCCTGACTGCTGGACGCTCGCAGCCGCCTTTTCTTGCTGTGTCTTGGAGACGCTTCGGCCACGCGCAGGCCTGGACACAGGCGTCCCGCAACAAGATAGCGGCAGCCAGGCCCCAGAGCAGCCAGTCCAGGGTTTGCGTGTCCTGGCCGGCCAGCAAACAGCCCGCCACCACCGCCAGGCTCACCGCGCCGCCAGCAGTCCAAGCGGCGCGTGCCGCACCTTCAGCCATCCAGAGGGCAAGCATCGCTCTGCGCGCCGTCCACAAGGCTCGCCACGCAAGGCCAGCCGTCCACAAGGCACGCGCCACGCCGGCCACTGTCCATGGACCACACACTACGCCGCGCGCCGTCCAGATTGCACGCACAGTGCGCCGCACCGTCCATAGGACGCGGACTGCGCGGCGGCCAGTCCACAGCGCGCTGATAGTGCCGCCCACCCTCCAGGAGGCACCTGTCATACCTCCACCAGTCCAGAGGGCGTGCACTGCTCCGCCAGAGGTCAGGAGAGCATCTACCGTGCTTCCCGCCGTCCAGAAGCCACGCACGGCACTGCCCGCCGTCCAGAGGTTACGCGCTGCGCCGCTCGTTTTGCTGAGGGCACGCACCGCCCTCCAGACGGCATGCACTGCCCTGCTGGCCATCCAGAGTGACCGCAGCGTGCTGCGCATCTGCCATCCGCTACTCCCCACGTCACACTGAGGACAAAGCGCCTCGTCCTTCTTCTGGGTCTCTTGCTTAGTTTTCTCCTCCGCCACCCAGAGGTCGTATTCCCCCAGCAGCTCAGGGAACACCAAGCCTGACTCGGGGAAGCGCACAGGTCGAAGCGCTGGAAGCTCCCGGAGCTGCTGTACAGTGCAAGTGCCGTAGGCCAGGTGCTGAGCCTCGGTGGGGCCGTCACCAGCTTCAGACGGCCGCCTGGCCGCTTGCTGAGCTGTGGCAGGGCCCTCTGTACCGTTGGACAGTCGCATGGCCGCGTGCTGAGCTGCGGCAGGGCCGTCACCACCTTCAGACGATCGCCTGGCCGCGTGCTGAGCCGCGGCAGGGCCGTCAGTAGCGTGGGACGGCCGCCTGGCCGCATGCTCCTGGGGCGAAGGGGGGCACACTGTCCAGTGGCAAGGTCTGGGGCAGGGTGGGGTTCCCTGCAGGCGCCATTTTGCCCTTTCCGGCTCCATGGCGCCCCTGCTCGCCGCCACCTCGCAATGCCACCGCTTCGTCCTCGCCCCGGCGGAGACAGGTGAAGGTGAGGACGCGCCACCACCATGGTGCCCGTCGAGTAGCGCATGGCCAGGAACAGCTCGTCCTGCTGCTGCTGCTGCTCCATCACCCGGCGGAAGTTGAAGATGCCTTTGTGCTTGACATCACTCCCGCGCAGGCAGTACAGCTGCAGCGCGAGGTTCCTGTAGCGGAGCAGCCTGGCCATGTCCACGGGCACCGCCACGGCCTGCTCGTTCTGCCACAACCAGTCTCCCCTGTCGCCAGGCACGCACCTCCACCCCGCCTTGTACAGCGGGAAGCAGGCCGGCTCGCGGCGGTAGGGGAAGAACAGCGCTCCGCGGTCCTTGGCGACCACGCGGACGCGCTGAGGCCGCTTGCTTCCGTAGGGGATCGTCACCTGGACGCGAAGAGTAACCATCGTCTTTTGGCCCTTCATTGTTGCTGTTATTCCAGAAGAGGACGGTAGGAGGTTCACCCCAGTAATATGTTGGTTGAAGTGACGTGCCTCTCCCCTATGCCCCCCCCTCTATCCCCCCGCATAAAGAGCTTGGAGTTAGCGTCCAGGCTCCTCCATACGTACACCAATCACAGCTTAGCAGCATCACAGAAGCAGCCAATCACTGCTCAGTAATGTGTTGCCTTGAATTTCTCTGAGGAGTGTATTTTTGGAGATATTTTTTGCCCATCCTGTGTTTTTAGATCACTGGAAACTTCAATTATTAAATTAATTCTTAAATCTGATAAATCTCCACACCAAGTCGAAAAATATAGACAAATTCCACTTCTGGAAGTCCCTGGCAAAATTTTCGAAAGAATTTTCAACAACAAATTAAGAAAACACCTAGAAACAAATAATCTCTATAGCGAAAATCAGTTTGAGTTTAGGATGGGGAAAGGCACTCATATGGCCTTACCATTAATCGCCAAACAAATAGCTCAATACAAAGCCGACAGGAGGCAGTGCCAAATAATCTTGCGTGATATATCCAAAGCATTCGGCAACGTGAGGCACAACGGTTTGAAATACAAAATACTGCATTTTCAACTTCTATCAACAATGAACGACTTCTCTGTGATTTCCTGAATGATAGGAAAGCCCGCGTCAAAATAAATAATTACACAGGTCCAAATATCAACTTAGAATGTGGAGTGCCTCAGGGCAGCGTGCTTTCGCCAACCCTCTTCACCATATATATATACCAACGACATCAGGAAACCCTACAAAGGTATATATGTAACTTATGCAGATGACATAACACAAGTTATTGAATATCAAGGAAGATCAAAATCTAATAGATACCATCACTGACTGAGAAATAATAAAGATTTTATTTTTCATTTTTTTATGGCTTTTTTTTTTCTGTATATGCAACATTGTGGTATATATTTTTTCTTTTTGCGTTATGCAGTGAGGCGTCACATCATAAATTTCTGCGGTTTTACACGCCGCAATGTAGATTTTCTTTAGCCTCCTGTGAAAATCTACGGTTCTCTCTGTACGTATAGCAAAAGAATGAAAAATTTTTAGCTATCACTAACATTTCTCGAATTCATTTACGAAAAATAAAAAAAAAAATATTATTTCTTCGTAAATTTAACAAATAATTAATGTATCTGCATCAAATATATTTTGCATTAATATTTCATTTATTTCATTAGAAATTTTATTAGAAATATAGCGAAATATAATAATATTCTTGTTCCACTCCAAATCGCTAATTAAGCGTGACTTCATGAATCGCTTCAGGCCTGCGTACAAAACCAATAGGAGTAACTATAAGAAACTCTGTCTGCTTTTCCCATATATCCTGAAGTATATATCCTGTGAATTTCAAGTCAATGGTGGATTTTGCCATATAAAAAATCATCTCCTCCGTTGGTATTCCTGTTACACAAATATGGGCAATTGCAACTTATGAGAGAGGAAGAATTCCTACTCTCTGAAATGCTGTTTGAAGTCAACTTTGATTTTTGGCAAATATTTAAAAATCTTTTTTTTCTTCACTGAACTTCAAAGAATTTTTTTTTTTTTTCTAGTATTGTATAAAAGGAAAAGAGGGTAAGATTTATTCTCCTATCCTTCCCGATTAAAATGCTTTTTGAATGAAAGAAATTGGTCCCTAAATAAATAAATAAATAAATAAATATATATATATATATATATACTCGTATATATATATATATATATATATATATATATATATATATATATATATATATATATATATATATATATATATATATATATATATATATATATATATATATATATATATTGTTATAGGGAGATACATAAAATAAGAAGCCTAAAATTGGGACATTTTTAGCCATTACTTGCGCCGAAGTTGTGGTAATAATTTTTAATGGGGCTCCCGGGGCATCAAGCTTTTCACTTTACAAGTCTCTTCTCTTCATTAGGACTCCTGGTGATATCTGTTTCTTTAGCACTCATCTTTTTAACCATCTAGGACTTCTTTTCGTGTTTTCCTAAAACTAATGATTTATATAATATAGGTTCAACATAAAGAATGCTATATCAGTTTCTTGTTCGTCAGTAATTCATTAAAGTGTCCTCGTACCTGGACACGTGGCTGTCTCTGTCTTCCTCTTCTCCTTGCCTTTTTTCCTTCTCTAAACTACTGTGGTTCCATCCACGCCCTGCGCGCTCATATCCCGCCTCTTCTTTCTTGTCTTTCAGCAGCCCCTCATCCCTCACCTCTCCCATCCTATTCTCTTCATCTCTTCCCCTCACCACTCTCCAGAGCCACCAAAACTTTCCCTTCTTCTTCACCTACCATCTCATCCTGCTTCTTCTTCCCTCCTCTTCGGGTTAAGACGAGCAGACTTCACAGGGTTCAGACAGGCACGAGTGAGCCTGTATCTTCCTCAAAAGAGAGGATGAAGACGAACTTTATCTAATCTTTAAAGGCAAAGTTTTCCTCTGGGAAGAAATTGACACACCGAATTCCTGGCAACATGTATATAGTGGAGGGAAAGTGGAGGGAAAGGGTCTGCAGATACATTAAAAAAAGTTATGAAAATAAAGAAAGTAATTAGGTTACGTAAAATTACTAAATTCTAAACTAGGCAGCAGGCCTTGAGATTAATAACTTTAACCATATTCATAAAAATCCACTGCTCATCAGAAGCTTGGCTTTACTTTACGCGGACATAAAGATATTCCATCATTTTAGGAGAAAAAAAGAAGAAAAGAGAAGAGAGATGCGATGCAGTGCCTCAGGTAAAGAAAAATGTTACGGAAAGTAATCTTCCACAGTCACTAACTAAAAAGTTTGTAAGTTCCAATACGTGAAACGAAACTCGAAGCTTTGAACGAAAAGCTCCAAAAAGGAATGAAGAGAACAACGATCATATATTAGGAAGAAGTCGTAACACACACACACACACATACTGTATATATATATATGTATATATATATATATATATATATATATATATATATATATATATATATATATATATATATATATATATATATATATATATATATATATATATATATATATATAGTCAGCGACTTCGCGATTAGAACTCCCGCCGACGCGAGCGTCACATTGCACACACTGGCAACTCACTCCTTCGGTCTGAAAAAAAAAAGCCTGCTGGGAGAAAATAACTACACGGCAACTTCAGTTAGTCATTCATTGTTTTTTTAAAGCATGTAGTAACGGATTCAGTGTTTGACATGATGACATGAGGGAAATTTATCTTTTTATGACAGCTCCTTGCTTCGGCTAACAAAGCGGGTGTGTTAGTTTTAAACAAAGTGTTGTACTGAGGTGATGTGAGATGTGTGGAAAATATGTAAGACACGATTACATAGTACGAGTGTTAGAGCTTCACTAGAATGGTGAAATGAATAGGAAAAATAAGCCGTATAACTATCGTCATTGGTATACATGATAGAGGGGTAGCCTTTGACTTTGAGCCTTCCATCATCTGAATCTCATGTACTCTATATTTCTGTCCAGAATCATGTCAAGTCTGCTCTCCAAAATGTCAAATTCTTTCAAAATCAAACTCCCCTCCTGACTTCTGGCACCTGGCCAAAAAAATCTCCAATAACCTTACTTTTTATTCTTTCCCTCCTTTATTTCAAGCCGATGGCACCACTGCTATCGCATCTTTCTCTGAAGCTAAGCTCTTCGCTCAAACTTTTGCCATCTGATGGGGTCCCTCCTATTGCTCTCCAAAACTGTGCCTCCGTACTTACACCTTGCCTAGTCAAACTCTTTCAGCTCTGCCTGTCATCATCTACCTTTCTTTCCTGCTGGAAGTTTTCCTATGCTCAACCTGTTCCTAAAAAGGGTGACCACTATAATCTCTCAAACTATCGCCCTATTGCTCTGATTTCCTACCTCTCTAAAGTTTTTAAGTTTATCCTCAACAGGAAGTTTCATAAACATGTTCCCAAACATGTTTCCAAATTAAGTAACAAGATTTGAAAGGAAAAGTGATTATTCCAGATTTATTAGCGTTAACAATTGAGCAATATTAGTCTGAATGATTTATAAAATATGCTCAAACAAGATTCACCACACAGTGTTGTTACAATGGAAAAGGATATTAAGTGAATCATTTTTTCATATATATATATATATATATATATATATATATATATATATATATATATATATATATATATATATATATATATATATATATATATATATATATATATATATATATATATATATATATATATATATATATATATATATATATATATATATATATATATATATATATATATATATATATATATATGTATATATATAATAGGGACACCGGACAAGAGCAACAAAAATACAATAAAGAAAAAAAAAAGCCCACTGAAATGTCGGTTCCCAAACAGGGTCCGAAGCGGTGGTCAGAAACTGAAAATTTGAAGGATAAGTGTCTTGAAACCTCCCTCTTGAAGGAATTCAAGTCATAGAAAGGCGGAAATACAGAAGCAGGCAGGGAGTTCCAGAGTTTACCAGAGAAAGGGATGAATGACTGAGAATACTGGTTAACTCTTGGATTAGAGAGGTGGACAGAATAAGGGTTAGAGAAAGAAGAAAGTCTTGTGCAGCGAGGCCGGGGGAGGCATGCAGTTACTAAGGTCAAAAGAGGAGTTAGCATGAAAATAGCGTTAGAAGATAGCTAGACGTGCAGTATTGCGGCGATGAGAAAGAGGCTGAAGAAAGTCAGTTAGAGGAGAGGAGCTGATGAGACGAAAAGCTTTTGATTCCACCCTGTCTAAAAGAGCGGTATGAGCGGAAACCCCCCCCCCACATGTGAAGCATCTCCATACATCGACGGATAAGGCCCTTGTACAGAGTTAGTAGCTGAAGGGGAGGAGGGATGAGAAAAACTGGCGGAGACGTCTCAGAACGCCTAACTTCATAGAAGCTATTTTAGCTAGAGATGAGATGCGAAGTTTCCAGTTTAGATTATAAGAAAAGAAAAGACCGAGGTTCTTCAGTGTAGATGAGGAGGACAGCTGAATGTCATTGAAGAAGTGGGTATAGTTGTCTGGAATGTTGTGTCGAGTTGATAGATGGAGGCATTGAGTTTTTGAGGCATTCAATAATACAGAGTTTGCTCTGCCCAAGTCAGAAATTTTAGAGAGATCAGAAGTCAGGTGTTGTGTGGCTTCCCTGTGTGAACTATTTACTTCCTGAAGGGTTGGATATCTGTGAAAAGACGTGGAAAAGTGCAGGGTGGTATCATAGGCATAAGAGTGGATAGGACATGAAGTTTGGTTTAGATCATGGATGAATAATAGGAAGAGAATGGGTGATAGGACAGAGACCCTGAAGAACACCAGTATTAACAGATTTAGGAGAAGAACAGTGATCGTCTACCACAAAAGCAATAGAACGGTCAGAAAGGAGACTTGAGATGAAGTTACAAAGAGAAGGATAGAAGCTGTAGGAGGATAGTCTGGAAATCAAAGCTTTGTGCCAGAGTCTATCAAGGCAACAACAAAGGCTTCACCAAAATCTCTAAAAGAGGATGACCAAGACTCAATAAGGAAAGACAGAAGATCCCCAGTAGAGCGGCCTTGACGGAACCCATACTGGCGGTCAGATAGAAGGTTGTGAAGTGATAGATGTTTAAAAATCTTCCTGTCGAGGATAGATTCGAAAATTTTAGATAGGCAGGAAATTAAAGCAATAGGACGGTCATTTTAGGGATTAGAACGGTTATCCTTTTTAGGAACAGACTGAATGTAGCAAACTTCCAGCAAGAAGGAAAGGTAGATGTTGATAGACAGAGATGAAAGAGTTTGACTAGGAAAGGTGCAAGCATGGAGAAGCAGTTTTGGAAAACAATAGAAGGGGCCCCATAAGTCCATAAACCAGGCGAGGGTTCAGGCCAGCGAGGGCACGGAATACCATCATTGCGAAGAATTTTAATAGGTAGCATGAAGTAGTCAGAGGGTGGAGGAGAGGGAAGAACAAGCCCTGTATCGTCCAAGATAGAGTTTTTAGCAAAGGTTTGAGCGAAGAGTTCAGCTTTAGAGATGGATAAGATAGCAGTGGTGCCATCTGGTTGAAATAAAGGAGGGAAAGTAGAAGCAAAGTTATTGGAGATATTTTTGGTTAGATGCCAGAAGTCACAAGGGGAGTTAGATCTTGAAAGTTTTTGACACTTTCTATTAATGAAGGAGTTTTTGGTTTAGTTAGTTGAAGAACACACTTGGCATGGTTCCAGGCAGAAATATAAAGTGAAAGAGATTCTGGTGATGGAAAGCTCAAGTACCTTTTGTGGGCCACCTCTCTATCATGTGTAGCACGAGAACAAGCTGTGTTAAATCAATGTTTGGAAAGTTTAAGTCGAGAAAAAGAGTGAGGAATGTACGCCTCCATGCCAGACACTATCACCTCTGTTATGCGCTCGGCACACAAAGACGGGTCTCTGACACGGAAGCAGCAGTCATTCCAAGGGAAATCCGGAAAATACCTCCTGAGGTCCCCCCAACTAGCAGAGGCAAAACGCCAGAGGCAACTCAGCTTAGGGGATCCTGAGGAGGGATTAGAGCGATAGGGATTATAGCGATACAGATATGAGATTGTTATCGGAGGAGCTCAACGGAGAAGAGAGTGTAGCAGCATAAGCAGAAGGATAAGAGGTTAGGAAAGGGTCAAGAATATTGGGCGCATCTCCAAGACGGTCAGATATATATATATATATATATATATATATATATATATATATATATATATATATATATATATATATATATATATATATATATATATATATATATATATATATATATATATATATATATATATATATATATATATATATATATATATATATATATATATATATATATATATATATATATATATATATATATATATAAGAGCGACACCTACACTTGATCTTAACAGAAACAGCAGAAAGTCTGGCGGGAAGTGTGGAGATAATTTATACCACAACTTAAACAATGCAATTACTCGTAGATAACAACAACCAGTTCCATTTTGGACGGTCGTGCTGTCCTATCGTCGTCACTTGTCACATTATCTCCCACGGGAGGGGCAGCACGTCCCGATCAGTAGGCATCCACTGTCTCAGCAAGTACTAGTATTTGAAATTAGTCAAGTCAGAATCCTGTCAGATGGCGAATCTCAAAATTTAATGAGAGATATGGATATCAGATGTGATTTTTTTTTATCTTGAGTGTTTATGTCTGTGAGAGAGAGAGAGAGAGAGAGAGAGAGAGAGAGAGAGAGAGAGAGAGAGAGAGAGAGAGACGCTGCTGAAGCAGGAAAGGGAGAAGGAAAAGGTAAAGATGGAGAGAGCGTCTGGTAAGATGATCACTAAAACTTTACCGAATATTAATAAGCATATCTTGTTGGGCAAAGAAAGAGAGTTCACATAAGCTTATAGCGCTGAGTAAATTGTGGTTTGTTCATTATTTCCGTTATAGTTTAAAAACCTACATCTTTAATGCAGAGGAGGAGGCAATAGACACCTGCCGAAACGATAATTACTCCCAGTGAGGTCTAAAGCACTGTTCAGGGGGTGCTGTGAACTTATCATTAAACCCAGCTGTGACCTCACTGAACGTTTCCCTTTGTGTCTCACAACACAAGGGGGCAGTCACAGCCTGCCCTCTAAAGACAACTCTCTTCCTCCACACAAAACTACAAGCACCTAATATCACACACCCCCTTCACTCAAAAATTTTAAAATGATCATGGCGACTCCTACACCAGCCTCGGAGTCCCCATCTGGGGAGGGGACCATAAATGTCCCCAGGTCGGAATGCCTTTCTGTCGACGACCCTAAGTGTCTTGACACCCCCCTCAACTTTTTCTTCATTAACTTTTGCAACATTCGCAGTCTAAGATCTAATTTTCAATCTGTAGAACACCACCTCTCCTCTTCTAAACCTCATCTTCTTTTCCTCACTGAAACTCAGGTGTCTGAGGCAACTGACAGTAGCCCCTTTTCTGTTCCCTCCTACTTTCTCTATCCTCATTTTCGATTCAAAGCTGGATGCTGCGTGTATGTGCGCAATGACTTAACCTGCTCTCGTGCCCATGCTCTTGAATCTTCCGAGTTTTCCACCATCTGGCTACGATTACAGAGTCACTCTCATACTAAATTTATCTGTGCTGTATACCTCTCACCTAACTCCTCTGATTATAAGAAATTCTTTGACTACTTAACTTCCAAAGTGGAGCACATTCTGACCCTCTTCCCTTTTGCAGAGATCTCCATTCTTGGAGACTTCAATGTTCACCACCAGCTTTGGCTTTCCTCTCCCTTCACTGACCATCCTGGTGAACTAGCCTGCAACTTTGCTATCCTCCATGACCTAGAGCAATTGGTGCAACACCCTACTCGTATTCCTGAACGTCTTGGAGATACGCCCAACATTCTTGACCTTTTCCTGACCTCTAATCCTTCTGGTTATGCTGTCACCCTTTCTTCTCCGTTGGGCTCCTCCGATCACAATTTCATATCTTTATCTTGTCCTATCACTCCAATCCCTCCTCAGGATCCCCCTAAGCGAAGGTGCCTCTGGCGTTTTGCCTCTGCTAGTTGGGGGGACCTGAGGAAGTATTTTGCTGATTTTCCTTGGAATGACTACTGCTTCCGTGTCAGAGACCCGTCTTTGTGTGCTGAGCGCATAACAGAGGTGATAGTGTCTGGCATGGAGGCGTACATTCCTCACTCTTTTTCTCGTCCTAAACCTTCTAAACCTTGGTTTAACACAGCTTGTTCTCATGCTATACATGATAGAGAGGTGGCCCACAAAAGGTACTTAAGCCTTCCATCACCAGAATCTCATGTACTTTATATTTCTGCCCGGAACCATGCCAAGTCTGTTCTCCAACTAGCCAAAAACTCCTTCATTAACAGAAAATGTCAAAACCTTTCAAGATCTAACTCCCCTCGTGATTTCTGGCATCTAGCCAAAAATATCTCCAATAACTTTGCTTCTTCTTCTTTCCCTTCTCTACTTCAACCAGATGGCACCACTGCTATCATATTTATTTCTAAAGCTGAACTCTTTGCTCAAACTTTTGCTAAAAACTCTACCTTGGACGATTCTGGGCTTGTTCCTCCCTCTCCTCCACCCTCTGACTACTTCATGCCACGTATTAAAATTCTTCGCAATGATGTTTTCCATGCCCTCGCTGGCCTAAACCCTCGGAAGGCTTATAGACGTGATGGGGTCCCTCATATTGTTCTCCGAAACTGTGCCTCCGTGTTTGCACCTTGCCTAGTCAAACTCTTTCAGCTCTGTCTGTCAACATCTACCTTTCCTTCTTGCTGGAAGTTTGCCTACATTCAACCTGTTCCTAAAAAGGGTGAGCGCTCTAATCCCTCAAACTACCGTCCTATTGCTTTAATTTCCTGCTTATCTAAAGTTTTTGAATCTATCCTCAACAGGAAGATTCTTAAACATCTATCACTTCACAACCTTCTATCTGATCGCCAGTATGGGTTCCGTCAAGGCCGCTCTACTGGTGATCTTCTGGCTTTCCTTACTGATTCTTGGTCATCCTCTTTTAGAGACTTTGGTGAAACTTTTGCTGTTGCCTTGGACATATCAAAAGCCTTTGATAGAGTCTGGCACAAAGCTTTGATTTCCAAACTACTCTCCTACGGTTTTATCCTTCTCTCTGTAACTTCATCTCAAGTTTCCTTTCTGACCGTTCTATTGCTGCTGTGGTAGACGGTCACTGTTCTTCTCCTAAATCTATTAACAGTGGTGTTCCTCAGGGTTCTGTCCTGTCACCCACTCTCTTCTTATTATTCTTTAATGATCTTCTAAACCAAACTTCTTGTCCTATCCACTCCTATGCTGATGATACCACCCTGCACTTTTCCACGTCTTTTCATAGACGTCCAACCCTTCAGGAGGTAAACATATCACGCAGGGAAGCAACAGAACGCCTGACTTCTGATCTTTCTAAAATTTCTGATTGGGGCAGAGCAAACTTGGTATTGTTCAATGCCTCAAAAACTCAATTCCTCCATCTATCAACTCGACACAACCTTCCAGACAACTATCCCCTCTTCTTCAATGACACTCAACTGTCCCCCTCTTCTACACTGAACATCCTCGGTCTGTCCTTTACTTATAATCTGAGCTGGAAACTTCACATCTCATCGCTAGCTAAAACAGCTTCTATGAAGTTAGGTGTTCTGAGACGTCTCCGCCAGTTTTTCTCACCCCCCCCAGCTGCTAACTCTGTACAAGGGCCTTATCCGTCCATGTATGGAGTATGCTTCACATGTCTGGGGGGGTTCCACTCATACTACTCTTCTAGACAGGTTGGAATCAAAAGCTTTTCGTCTCATCAACTCCTCTCCTCTAACTGACTGTCTTCAGCCCCTCTCTCACCGCCGCAATGTTGCATATCTAGCTGTCTTCTACCGCTATTTTCATGCCAACTGCTCTTCTGATCTTGCTAACAGCATGCCTCCCCTCCTTCCGCGGCCTCGCTGCACAAGACTTTCTTCTTTCTCTCACCCCTATTCTGTCCACCTCTCTAACGCAAGAGTTAACCAGTATTCTCAATCATTCATCCCTTTCTCTGGTAAACTCTGGAACTTCCTGCCTGCTTCTGTATTTCCACCTTCCTATGACTTGAATTCCTTCAAGAGGGAGGTTTCAAGACACTTATCCACCAATTTTTGACCACTGCTTTGACACTTTTATGGGACTGGCATTTCAGTGGGCATTTTTTTTATTAGAATTTTGTTGCCCTTGGCCAGTATCCTTCCTACATAAAAAAAAAAAAAGATGTTCAAATTAAACTGAAGTATGAGAGAGATTAAGTTTATTCGCAGCAAATTATTACACAGATTACCACTCACAAACTCTAAAAATTGCCAAGCGTTCATTAAGGTTGTAATATTACCGTAAGGTTTCCACGACAGCCTTGCGATAAACCAGTTTTCACCGAAACACGCTACATGTACATGTTTTAAGAATATATCACATTATTTATAACTTAATGAAATACACAGAAAGAAAGAAAGAAGTAAAAAATAAATATGAACAAACTGAGACTGACAGAGAAAATAAATGACGTGAAAGGAAGCAAAAGTTACATCCATCACTTTCCTTAATCAAAACCATCTCTTGCATTTTCAAAAGGCCATTTGTCAGATTATCCCTCCAGGTTCTACTGGTCGTGTAATTGAGTGAGAGTAATCTGAGTTTTACGTTTCTTTATGTCAGCCCTAACTGGACGACGTTAAAGTTAACGTTATTTATTTTTTTTCCATCCCTCCTTTCTTTAATGTTTCTGAACACGTATGAATTTCCCTCAACAATATTTAGTTTATGAATATCAATACCTTCGATTCCTATATTAGTAAAGATTTTATGAATATCAATCTTGTGTGATAGAATCTAAAAACATAAGAAAATAAGAAGAATGCCAGGAGCCAGTAGGCCTATACGTGGCAGTCTGTGTAAAAATACTTATCTACCTACTCGTATATCACCTGTTATCCCTATCCACAAATTTATCTAATCGTCTTTTAAAGTTTTCTATTCACTCTATACTAACAACCTGATTACTGAATCTGTTTCTGTCATCTATCATTATTTGAAAGCAAAAATTCTTTTTTTTTTTTTTATCTAATCCGATACTTTTAGTCTTATCTTGATTTGTAATCCTGATGTGGTTGGTGATCCCACACCACATTAAGTATTGCATTAGGTATGAAGAAACAAGGAAAGGAGATAGAAAAAGAAGAAAGGCGAAAAGAATGGAGAAGGCGACTGAAGTAGGAAGAAAACAAGCCGGTCACTCCACCAGGAAGGCAATTTACACCTGATGTCAAAAACGAAGGAACCTTGCAGATTCAATCGGATAAATAAATAAACACAGATGCAAGACACAACGACAAAAGGAAGGCCATAAACCACCTGGGTGAAGGCAGCCTGGAGCAAAAGGCGATTAACGGGAATGATGTAAGAGAAAAATGATGCAGCGAAGAAAGCGATGGAGAAGGAAAAGTCGGGCAGGAGGCGATCGAGGCACCAGAAGGAAAGAAAGTTAGCTTACAGAAAAATATGAACGCCTAATCAAGCTCCGCCTCCGAATATGTCCATATACCCTGACTGGCTTTCTTTATCAAGTACTATACCTGTGGACGGATCATATGCGTAAATAGGAAATGTGAATGGCGGAGATGTAATATGTTATGAAAATAAAGATATTTCTCCGGGAGGAAATAGGTATTCCCAAACAAATTTTATATGAGTAAAATAACACAGTGAGAATTCAGTAGCAGACGGAAAGGCAAAGATTCCAGAGGGCCTCACCAGAAAGGGGACCGAGATGGATGGAAAAAATTAAGGAAAGTGGAAATTGAAAGTGCAATGTACCCTAGAAATTATGTTATAAAGAGGAGTAGGATATTTAAATGTTTTATGTTTCGTATGGTAAAGGTTTGTAGGATGTACTATTATAAAGATGAACTTAACTGATGTGATGCTAACATCATGTGTTTGTTTCTAAATGATCACTGATTGCATTGATTCAACATTTACTCTGTTTATAAAATTGATATTGTCCATGTTCATGCGCGACGATTGTGTTAATTATTAAACATTAGTGTTGAACAGTGACTCAAACGAATTTAACATAAATGCAGGTAAAAATTTTCATGGTGACTTGTAAGAAATGTAAGTACTATTAATTCATTAAAAACTGAAAATGTTTGAGAGTTTCCATTAGTCTTTTAATACCAAATCCAGGCAACATGTCGGCCATGACACTAATCATTTTGCATACATCACATTTTATTGTATGCTTTATGACACTTACGTATATAACTCTGTCATATCCTTTCTCAATCCACGCTGATCTAACAAATGTAAATGTAAAAATGTTTAATCAGTTTCCTTTCCTGAGTAATATTTCACATCCCTTGTATCTTTTTAGTCGTTCTCCTTTTCACTAATTCTCACAGACCTGTTTCCCTCTTGTGATATAGGAACAGAACTGCACAGCATAGTCTAGACCCGTGATAGTCAACTTGGGTGTATGGTGCACTCCAGGATGCATAAATTTTTTCCAAGGGTACTTGGAAAAAATGGGGTACATGGAGGGGTGCATGACGTAGCCAGTGTTTACAGGAGTGCATAGTAGGAAAATAAGTTCTAGGAAGAAAAATTGTGTCAGCTAAAAAAAATATTTGAATCGAGATTAAAGTATTAGAAAATGATGTGTTATATTAGTGCATGACACTCAGACGCAACTCGTGCCTCACGAGTTTGAGATATGGCGTTGTGTTTCATTATACATTCAGCACCCATGCAACAATTATTTAGGACCGAGTAATTATTTTCTGTGTACAATAGAGACATAATACTTCTCTTTATATATTTTCAGTTTCAAAAATAATGAAAAACGTAAAACATTAATGTATTTTTTGTGAATAATTGTCCTAGGTGCGAGGGTACATGAACTTTTCAAAAGCTCCCGGAAGGGTGCGTGAACTTACAAAAGGTCGACAAACATTAGTCTGAACGACCAAAGTCAAATACAATTTTAATGTTAATGTGGAACTTCTTTTTTTTTTTTATGTAGAACAGCAAAAATCTTGAATTAAATAGGCTCACTTAATGCCAGTTCCCAGAGAGATGTAAGATAGAATGATAAAAAAAAAAAAAAAAAGGTTAAGTGTCTTGAAACCTCCCTCTTGAAAGAGTTCAAGTCATAGGAAGAAGGAAATACAGAACCAGGCAGAGAGTTTCATACTTTACCAGAGAAAGGGATGAGTGACTGAGAATACTAGTTAACTCTTGCATTAGAGAGGTCGATAAAACAGGAATAAGAGAGAGAAGAAAGTCTTGTGCAGCGAGGCCGCAGGAGAAGGTTAGAAGGTTGTAGTTAGGAGGATCAGATGAACGAATTTAAAAATAGCGGTAGAAGATAGCAATAGATGTAATATCGCGGCGATGAGAAAGAGGCTGAAGATAGTCAGTTACAGGAGAGGAGTTGATAAGACGAAAAGCTTTTGATTCCACTCTGTCTAAAAACAGCGGTATGAGTAGAACCCCATCCCCCTTACATATGAAGCGTACTCCATACATGGATGGATAAGACCTCTGTACAGAGTTAGCAGCTAGGCGGGGATGAGAAAAACTGGCGGAGACGACTCAGAACATCTAACTTCATAGAAGCTGTTTTAACTAGAGATGAGATGTGAAGTTTCCAGTTTAGATTATAAGTTAAGGATAGACCGAGGATGTTCAGTGCAGAGGAGGGGGACAGTTGAGTGTCATTGAAGAAGAGAGGATAGTTGTCTGGAAGGTTGTCTCGATTTGATAAATGGAGGAACTGAAGAATGAGTAAAACGTTCTTAAAAATTTATGCCCCCTGATCTTACAGGAGCCTCGTTCTCTATTGTGGAACTGTCATGTGAAATTCCTCTACCTAGAAATAGTTTATATTTGCTAATATTAATACTAAATTGTATTTGTCATCTATCTGTTCATTCGTTCCTTTTTATTTAATTTTTCACTGCAAGACGTCTATATGGGTATCTGATCTAATTCTTATCCCCTCTGCAAATTTACAAATGTTTACGCAACTAAATGCATTATCTAAATCATTAATATGTGTTAAAAACAATAGTCGTTCTAAAACTGGTCACCCCACGACTAACCTGGCCACACATGATTTACAGTCATTAAGTCACTGTTGCCTGTCACATAACTAAGACCTTATTCAGCCTAAAACTTGCCAATCGATCACATGCGCCCTAACCTTGTTCAGCAGCCTTGGTGGGTCACTTTTTTTTTTTCAAATACACTGTTCAAGTCTACTTATATTATGTCCTAATCGGGACTGTCTGCTACCCCATAAACTCTACCATGAAAACTCTACAAGTTAGTAAGGCATGACTTTCACTTCGAAAACATGCAAATTCTTCATTAACCTATCCTTATCAAAATTATTCCTACCTGAATTTGCATTCAGGCTGATTGAATGATAGTTTTATTAACGTTTTATCTCCTTCCCACATCAAGAGCACCTCTCTTGAATATAATGATTTCCTAAAGATATTAAACTTTATATACACACACACACACACACACACACACACACACACACACACACACACACACACACACACATATATATATATATATATATATATATATATATATATATATATATATATATATATATATATATATATATATATATATATATATATATATATATATATATATATATATATATATATGTATGTGTGTGTGTGTGTGTGTGTGTGTGTGTGTGTGTGTGTGTGTATAAAGTTTAATATCTTTAGGAAATCATTATATATATACTACATAACAATAGAGATGTATCGGATGGCATCCACATTTTTAATGTGGATGCCCGGATGTGGATGTAAATGCGGCTATCAAGTTTTCAGATAAATATCTCTTCTTCAGTGACACTCAACTATCCCCGCTCTTCTACACTGAACATCCTCGGTCTGTCCTTTAGTTATAATTCAAAGTGTAAACTACATCTCATCTCTGGTTAAAGCAGCTTGTATAATGGTAGGCGTTCTGAGTCGTCTCAGCCAGTTTTTCTTAGCACCCCCCCCCCCAGCTGCTAACACTGGACAGGGGCCTTATCCGTTCATGTATGGAGTACGCTTCACATATACTGGGGGTTCCACTCATACTGCTTTGTTAAACAGGGTTGAGTCAAAAGTATTTCATCTCATCGACTCCTCTCCTCTAATTGACTGTCTTCAACCTCCCTCTCTTCACCACAATGTTGCAACTCTTGCTATCTTCTACCACTATTTTCGCGCTAGCTGCTCTTCTGATCTTGCTAACTACATACAACCCTATTCCCGCCAAGGAGGAGAGACTGTCTGTCTCTCATCCTTGCTTCCTGCGACCTCAATGCACAAGACTTTCTACTTTCTCTCACCCCTATTCTGTCCACTTTTTTAATGCAAGAGGAAACCAGTATTTACAATATTTCACCCATTTCACTGGTAAACTCTGGAACTCTCTGCCTGTTTTTACCCTTTCCTAGGACTTCAGTATTTTTAAGAGGAGGGTCTCAAGACACTTCTCTAATTTGGTTAAACCTTTCGGCTTTTCTTTAGACACTGGCACCTCAGTGGGCCCTTATATATATATATATATATATATATATATATATATATATATATATATATATATATATATATATATATATATATATATATATATATATATATATATATATATATATATATATATATATATATATATATATATATATATATATATATATATATATATATATATATATATATATATATATATATATATATATATTTTTTTTTTTTTTTTTTTTTTTTTTTTTTTTTTTTTTTTTTTTTTTTTTTCGTCCTTAGGAGGAGGTAATAGGCACCTGCCAAATCGATAATTATGAAAATCAATGAGGTCTAAAGCACTGGATCAGGGGGTGCTGTAAACTTCTCATTAAACCCAGCTGTGACCTCACTGAACGTTTCCCTTTGTGTCTCACAACACAAGGGGCCAGTCACAGCCTGCCCTCTAAAGACAACTCTCTTCCTTCACACAAAACTAGAAGCACCTAATTACACACACATCCTTCACTCAAAATTCAAAATTATCATGGTGACTCCTACACCTGCCTCAGAATCCCCATCTGGGGAGGGGACCACAAAATTAATGTCCCCAGGTCGGACTGCTCTTCTGGTATCGACTCTGAGTGTCTTGACACCCCTCTCAACCTTTTCTTCATTAACTTCTGCAACATTCGAGGTGTTAGATCTAATTTTCAATCTATAGAACACCACCTCTCCTCTTCTAAACCTCATCTTCTTTTTCTCACTGAAACACAGGTGTCTGAGGCAACTGACAGTAGCCCCTTTTCTGTTCCCTCCTACTTTCTCTATCTTCATTTTCAATCCAAAGTTGCGTTTATGTGCGCAACGACTTAACCTGCTCTCGTGCCCACGCTCTTGAATCTTTAGAGTTTTCCACCATCTGGCTACGACTACAGAGTCACTATCAAACTAAATATATTTGTGCTGTATACCTCCCACCTAACTCCTCTGACTATAAGAAATTCTTTGACCACTTCCAAAGTGGAGCACATTCTGACTCTCTTCCCTTTTACTGAGATCTCCATTCTTGGAGACTTCATTGTTCACCACCAGCTTTGGCCTTCCTCTCCCTTCACTGACCATCCTGGTGAACTAACCTTCAACTTTGCTATCGTCCACGACCTAGAGCAATTGATACAACACACTACTCGTATTCCTGACCGTCTTGGAGATACGCACAACATTTTTTACCTTTTCCTGACCGCTAATCCTTCTGCTTATGCTGTTTCTCCTCTCCGTTGGGCTCCTTCCGATCACAATTTCATATTTGTATCTTGTCCTATTGCTCTAATCCTTTCTCAGGATCCACCTAAGCGGAGGTGGCTATGCTAGTTGGGGAGAATCTGAGGAGGTATTTTGCTGATTTTCCTTGGAATGACTACTGCTTCCGTGTCAGAGACCCGTCTCTGTGTGCCGAGTGCAAAACAAAGGTGATAGTGTCTGGCATGGAGGCGTACATTCCTCACTCTTTTTCTCGACCTAAACCTTCCAAACCTTGGTTTAACACAGCCTGTTCTCGTGCTATACATGATAGAAAGGTGGCCCACAATTGAGTATATCATAAAACATAACAATATAAAACGTATAAGAACACTAAGGAATGGGCAAGGCAAAGTGAGACGCATAAACGAAAGACGGGAACAAATAAGTAATCGATAAGTGAAACGAGAAAAGAAGAAAAAAAAACAATACAGATAAGTAAATAATTATACTTAAGTAAAACACAGCCTATAGATGAACACTGATGTAGAATAGCAATAAAACTAAGGGTGTTGTGATGCCAGACAACGAACCTTTTTATTGCTATTCTACATCAGTGTTCATCTATAGGCTGTGTTTTACTTCAATATAATTATTTACTTATCTGTATTTTTTTTTTCTTCTTCTTCTTTCCTCGTTTCACTTATCGGTAACTTATTTATTCCCGTGTTTCATTTTTGTGTTTCACTGCCTTGCCCATTCCTTAGTGTTCTTGTACGTTTTATTTTGTTATGTTTTATAATATACTCAATGATAATTTATTTTTTAACCTGATGATGTTTGTGTGTGTGTGTGTGTGTGTGTGTGTGTGTGTGTAGATAGAAAAACAGAGATATACATATCCATCTCATAGAACATATGGAGAGAGAGAGAGAGAGAGAGAGAGAGAGAGAGAGAGAGAGAGAGAGAGAGAGAGAGAGAGAGAGAGAGAGAGAGAGTGTATCCAATTTATGGAATACTCTTGAGATAATGGTGGTGGTGGTGGTGGTGGTGGTGGTGGTGGTAACGTGGGGCTGATGGTGTTTGCGGTGGCGTTTGGTGGTAGAGTTTGTGGTGACGGTAACTTGGAGTTAGTGGTGGTGGTAGTGGTGATAGCGGTAGTGTTTTTGTTGTTGTTGTTGTTGGTGGTGGTGGTGGTGGTGGTGGTAACTAACTTCTGATGAGATGTAATTATTTAAGGCTTACTGATGAATGGATTATCGCAGAGTAGTTCAACGTGATGTATTCTGATGTTATTCTAATGTAAGTGGGGGATCATTTCTGGTGAATCGAAGTTGACTGAACCTATATTGTAAATCAATAATGGAATGGTGAATTTTGGAATAATATAAACTTTGAATAACAATACATCATTTATCAAATTACACCCTTACGTAAGAGTGCAAAACATGGGAATGCAGATCCACACGTACAAAGAGAAATCATTACAGAGATTAAACCTCGAGAATAAAAAGCTCACAAACAAAAAAAACATGTAGATTAGCGTTTCTCGCGGCAGCGAGGGTTATGTACTGTACTGGGCAAGCCACGGGAAGGGAGTTCCTTAGTCCTTTTACCTCGTAGACCCGCCAGAAGCAGCGCTGGGGGTGAGGGAGGGATGACTGTCTGCCTCATTAACACATTGAGACATGACAATGCCCTCCGCATGACCGCAACACCGCTGGCAGGATGATGCATGGAAATGGTGGTTGAAGAGAAGAAGGACATTTGTGATAGGAGGTGGTGGTGGTGGTGGTGGTGGTGGTGGTGGTGGTGGTGGTGGTGGTGGTGGTGGTGGTGGTGCTGGCGGTGTTGGTGGTGGTGGTGGCGAGGCTCATAATAATGACAATAATCATTTTGAGCTATATAATCAATAAAACATTTTCTACTTAATATGTTTTGGAAGGAAATTATATTTCCTGAACGGACATGGGGGATCCTTTGTCGGTGTTTTATGATAATACGAATCACCTCCGCCAGTTGAAGGTGTAATCCCATGCCTCACCAACTGCTGACGAACAAATGTAGGTTAACGCACGAGAAATTGTGGATTGTTGGTAATTATGATTTAAGAAGTCCGTCATATAGTAAACCACCTTTTCTTATCAGGGTCGCGTGGGACAGACGTCTCCTCACCACCTGAAGAAGAAGGTCCCTGAAGGGCGGCCTGGTTATGTCTGCTCCGCCAGGTGGTGGTGATGGCTGCGCCAGGCCGTGATCAATATTCACAGGCTCAAACTTCCCAACACATTCAAGTAAGTCTTTCAGGACACGGCATAAACTTTTGAACTTAATTTTGTACTTTCCACTAGAAGTAATTCGTTAGTTTGTCAAGATTGTTCAAAGGGAAGAAATTATCTTCCCTTTGAGGGACATCTCTGTGCGATGCGAAGATTGTCGCTGTGGTAGAATTTGCAGAAGCAAGTCTTGGTGTTATGAGTGTGTACTCTCCCACTGGCGGCCATGCCTCCTAGAGTGCTTACGTCACTCGCACCACGATGGTGAAACTTGTGAGGATGAGGCAAGACTTTATACAACAGTGAAAATACCGAATTCGTGCTCTCTCTCTCTCTCTCTCTCTCTCTCTCTCTCTCTCTCTCTCTCTCTCTCTCTCTCTCTCTCTCTCTCTCTCTATGAGAGAGAGAGAGAGAGAGAGAGAGAGAGAGAGAGAGAGAGAGAGAGAGAGAGAGAGAGAGAGAGAGAGAGAGAGAGAGAGAGAGAAACATTGCTCGCCTAAGCTCAATAGAGAAGAGACACAGACGACATAAAGCAATACGGTTATCCGACAGAGCAGAGCAAATAGACGCTTCGAGAGGATTCCTACAATCGTGACTCTCCTGCAAACATCCAAAAGCAGCATGATTGACTTTCTCCGTGTGAAATTGGATCTAAACACGATATATGAGCGGAGAGATGAAACTCTTGCAGGTGCGTCGCGTGGTCAGACCAGCCGCTCACCGCATGCCAGGTCACGTTGCCTCCCTGTGTGACTCTCACTGCTGCGCTGCGAACCCACCGCCAAATGTGCACCGCGCCCCTTCCTTCAGACTCCAAAACCTCAGGAAGACACGAAGTAGTCGCACGGGACGTCACCAAAATGTAAGACGAAATACTATATAGACTCGGTGACCTCAAGAAGACGTGCACCAGACGCAGTGGTATATACGTCACCGAAACAAGAGAAAGAGATCCATTACATAGAGTTCTTTACCCAATACATATCCGCTTTACTTTTTCATGTTTAGGATGAGATACGGGAGGCATGCAGCTAACATGTTCACGTGTCGTCGCTGAAACACGAATACGAATGAAACAATTCCATGCCTTAACCATTATAGCACTTTTTTTTTCATTTAGAATGCAGTTCATAGAATAACATTATTCTTGAGACGCAACAGAACCCGAAATGATTGTGCGTGTGTAGCGGCAAGACAGGCGAAGCCGAGCACCAGTCTGGGTCTTGGCAGTCACTTGCTACTCGATTGGCAGCAAGTCGCAGCCACGTGCTGAGACACACTGAGTCACTGAGCGCCCACCAAGGCCCAGCGGATGTTGATCATCTTTGAGTGTTCTGCCACTATTATATTAAATGAAATTAAATACATATCTACAGCAGTTTAACTGTTAGTAGAAATTACTGACAGCATCCACACAAAAATCAGCAGTCTAACCAGTTACAATATTTATTTATTTATGTATTTATTTTGTGTAGGAGGGACACCGGCCAAGGACAACTACATTATAATAAAAAAGGTCCACTGAGGTGCCGGTTCCCGAACAGACTCAAAACCGGTGGTCAAAAATTAAAGGATAAGTGTCTTGAAACCCTCCTCTTGAAAGAGTTCAAGTCATAGGAAGGAGGAAATATAGAAACAGGAAGAAATTTCCAGAGTTTACTGGAGAAAGGGATGAAGAGTGAGAATAATGGTTAACTCTTGCATTAGAGGGATGAACACAATAGGGGTGAGAGAAAGAAGAAAGTTTTGTGCAGCGAGGCCGGGGGAGGAGGGGAGGCATGCAGTTAGCAAGATCAAAAGAGCAGTTGGCATGAAAATAGCGGTAGAAAATAGCAAGAGATGCAACATTACGACGATGAGAGAGAGAGACTGAAGACAGTCAGTTGGAGGAGAGGAGTTGGTAAGACGAAAAGCTTTTGATTCAACCCTATCTAAAAGAACAAGATGAGTGAATCCTCCCTCCCTCCCCATACATGTGAAGCATACTCCATGCATGGACGGATAAGGTCTTTGTAGAGTTAACACCTGATGGGGCGGTGGGGAAGAAAAATTGGTGGAAACGACTCAGAACACCTAACTTATTACGTAGAAGCTATTTTAACCAGAGATGTTTAGATTATAAGTAGTTTAGATTATAAGTAAAGGGCAGACCAAGAATGTTCGGTGTAGAGGAAAGGAGGACAGCTGAGTGTCATTGAAGAAGAGGGGGTAGTTATCTAGAAGACTGTGTCGAGTTAATAGATGGAGGAATAGTTTTTGAGGCATTGAACAATATTAAATGTACTCTGTGCTCAGAAATTTTAGTGGGATCAAAAGTCAAGCGTTCTGTGGCTTCCCTGCGTGAACTGTTTATTTCCTGAAGGGTTGGACGTCTACGAAAAGACGTGGAAAAGTGCAGGGTGGTATTATCAGCGTAAGCGTGGATAGGACAAGACGTTTGATTTAAAAGATCATTGGTGAATAAAAGGAATATTCTTGCCAAAAAAAATAAATAAATAAAAATAAAACAAGTAATTTTTAGGAGTGTTAAAAGTATAAACCCAGAAGTAATGATAAAATTATTTGGAGCTGGCCAGGTTTCAGAGAGGGTACATGAATGGAATAGACTTAGCAATCATGGCATGGAGGCGTACATTCCTCACTCTTTTTCTCGTCCTAAACCTTCTAAACCTTGGTTTAACACAGCTTGTTCTCGTGCTATACATGATAGAGAGGTGGCCCACAAAAGGTACTTAAGCCTTCCATCACCAGAATCTCATGCACTTTATATTTCTGCCCGGAACCATGCCAAGTCTGTTCTCCAACTAGCCAAAAACTCCTTCATTAACAGAAAATGTTAAAACCTTTCAAGATCTAACTCCCCTCGTGATTTCTGGCATCTAGCCAAAAATATCTCCAATAACTTTGCTTCTTCTTCTTTCCCTCCTCTACTTCAACCAGATGGCACCACTGCTATCACATCTATTTCTAAAGCTGAACTCTTTGCTCAAACCTTTGCTAAAAACTCTACCTTGGACGATTCTGGGCTTGTTCCTCCCTCTACTCCACCCTCTGACTACTTCATGCCACGTATTAAAATTCTTCGTAATGATGTTTTCCATGCCCTCGCTGGTCTAAACCCTCGGAAGGCTTATGGACCTGATGGGGTCCCTCCTATTGTTCTCCGAAACTGTGCCTCCGTGCTTGCACCTTGCCTAGTCAAACTCTTTCAGCTCTGTCTGTCAACATCTACCTTTCCTTCTTGCTGGAAGTTTGCCTACATTCAACCTGTTCCTAAAAAGGGTGACCGCTCTAATCCCTCAAACTACCGTCCTATTGCTTTAATTTCCTGCTTATCTAAAGTTTTTGAATCTATCCTCAACAGGAAGATTCTTAAACATCTATCACTTCACAACCTTCTATCTGATCGCCAGTATGGGTTCCGTCAAGGCCGCTCTACTGGTGATCTTCTGGCTTTCCTTACTGAGTCTTGGTCATCCTCTTTTAGAGACTTTGGTGAAACTTTTACTGTTGCCTTGGACATATCAAAAGCCTTTGATAGAGTCTGGCACAAAGCTTTGATTTCAAAACTACCCTCCTATGGTTTCTATCCTTCTCTCTGTAACTTCATCTCAAGTTTCCTTTCTGACCGTTCTATTGCTGCTGTGGTAGACGGTCACTGTTCTTCTCCTAAATCTATTAACAGTGGTGTTCCTCAGGGTTCTGTCCTGTCACCCACTCTCTTCTTATTATTCATTAATGATCTTCTAAACCAAACTTCTTGTCCTATCCACTCCTATGCTGATGATACCACCCTGCACTTTTCCATGTCTTTTCATAGACGTCCAACCCTTCAGGAGGTAAACATATCACGCAGGGAAGCCACAGAACGCCTGACTTCTGATCTTTCTAAAATTTCTGATTGGGGCAGAGCAAACTTGGTATTGTTCAATGCCTCAAAAACTCAATTCCTCCATCTATCAACTCGACACAATCTTCCAGACAACTATCCCCTCTTCTTCAATGACACTCAACTGTCCCCCTCTTCTACACTGAACATCCTCGGTCTGTCCTTTACTTATAATCTGAACTGGAAACTTCACATCTCATCTCTAGCTAAAACAGCTTCTATGAAGTTAGGTGTTCTGAGACGTCTCCGCCAGTTTTTCTCACCCCCCAGCTGCTAACTCTGTACAAGGGCCTTATCCGTCCATGTATGGAGTATGCTTCACATGTCTGGGGGGGTTCCACTCATACTGCTCTTCTAGACAGGGTGGAATCAAAAGCTTTTCGTCTCATCAACTCCTCTCCTCTAACTGACTGTCTTCAGCCCCTCTCTCACCGCCGCAATGTTGCATATCTAGCTGTCTTCTACCGCTATTTTCATGCCAACTGCTCTTCTGATCTTGCTAACTGCATGCCTCCCCTCCTTCCGCGGCCTCGCTGCACAAGACTTTCTTCTTTCTCTCACCCCTATTCTGTCCACCTCTCTAACGCAAGAGTTAACCAGTATTCTTAATCATTCATCCCTTTCTCTGGTAAACTCTGGAACTCCCTGCCTTCTTCTGTATTTCCACCTTCCTATGACTTGAATTCCTTCAAGAGGGAGGTTTCAAGACACTTATCCACCAATTTTTGACCACTGCTTTGACCCTTTTATGGGACTGGCATTTCAGTGGGCATTTTTTTTTTATTAGATTTTTGTTGCCCTTTGCCAGTATCCTTCCTACATAAGAAAAAAAAAATCAGGTTGTTAGTCCTGAGTCATTAGAGGGCTTTAAAAGAATACTAAATAAATTATGGGTGAAGATGACAGGTGGAAATAGGTAGGTATTTTTCATATAGGGACTGCTGTGTGTAGGTCTGCTGGCTTCTTGCAGCTTCCCTTATTTTCTTATGTTCTGTGTTCTTAAAATCGGTAATGAATATCTGAATGATGAAGCAAAAAGTGTCATACCGCCATCAGCACTTAGAGGAATAATGCCATGCAACACTCACCAATGGGAAGATCCATCGCCGCCAAGCAACTGAAAAAAAAAAAGAGAAAACAACACATAAGCAGAAGTCACGGACATGTGTTTTCCTGTTGGCATTAATTAAGCAACAGCTGCAGTAAAGAATTGCTGCCCTCGTCACATGCCTGTACTCTACGGAAAACTCATAAGGAAAGGAATATCTCATTTGAAGTTGTCTGTTCATACATTCGAATTTCTTTGTTCTCTCCGTGGTAACACTCTTGGGAGATCCTCGTAGCGTCTCAATGTGTATAATTTATTTGAATACAATAATGATCTTGTTCCTTTATTTTATTTCATAATGCCCACTTATTTTTATTATTTTTTTCCACTCCATCATCCTATCTTCATTTCCTTCATAGAATTTTGATTTCATACGATGCTGCAAGTCTAAAAACCTACGTTGTTAATTCAAAACACAAAGAAGGGTTCTCGCAATCACCTCTTTACACGGATGCATTAATGTCCTCTGAATATATTGCCAGATAATGGAAATATTCTAGACAAGATTTCATCATCTTGCCTCGAGAAAAAGAGTCCACGAGGGTCGTGCCAGCCCTTCATTCCGGGTCCCTGAACACGCTGATATCCCAGCCTGGATCAAAGTCACGTGTGGTGGAAGAGACTAAAACACCAGACACCAGCAGAGCAGGTTGGTGGCGGCCAGACCTTGCTGCTACTCACCTAATACAGCTCAAATATATTACAGGATAGTGTTCACACTAATACTACAGTTGATGCTGTTGCTACTGCTACTTCTACTACTACTGCTACTACTACTACTCTACTACTACTCTACTACTACTCTACAACTACTACTACTAGTACTACTACTACTACCATTTCTATTACTATTACCATCTCTTCTACTAAAACCATGGTCACAACTACGATTGTCGTTACTAGTACTACTACCACTACTACTGTTGCTACTACCACCACTACTACTATTGCTACTACTGTTGCTACTACTACTACTACTACTACTACTACTACTACTACTACTACTACTACTACCACTGTCATACCATACTCTGAACATAGAAGATAAGCTGTAGAAACGGTAATAGGTAGAAGGGAGAAGGAAACTGAGGCTTAAACATGATGGTTCACAGACTAACAAGCTTGCCAGCATGAACGCTGGCAAGCTTGTTAAACAAGTCGTAAACCTTCCTCTAACTCCAAACACTCCAAAGCACTCGTCAGCTTGTTAAGCAACTCATTCCCATTGGTCACAGATAACATCAACCACGTGGAGTGAAATTCAAATCCATTGCTATTTGATCATTCTGGTGATTTCAGAGAGAGAGAGAGAGAGAGAGAGAGAGAGAGAGAGATAATTCTGGTGATTTCAGAGAGAGAGAGAGAGAGAGAGAGAGAGAGAGAGAGAGAGAGCGCAGTACTAGCTAGTGTTGTGCTTGTAATCCTGTGAAGAACTTTATAGTTTTGTAATAATAGAAAAAAAAATAGACTACCTTATTAACCAGTTAGTCACACTCCACCAATTGTAGACTCAACAAGCGAACGCTACGCAGTCTTCAAGTACAGCAGTAAGCAGAGGAGAATAAAACACTAACACAGATATACTCACAGTGCCGAACTTACAACAGCAACTTACAGTGGCTCTCCAGCACTACTACTACTACTACTACTACCGCTTGTATACCACCACCACCACCACCACCACTACTACTACTACTACTACTACTACTGCTACAACAACAACAACAACTACTACTGCTACTACTACTACAAAAACAACAACTACTACTATTACTACTGTTGCTGCTGTTGCTACTACTTCTACTACTACTAATATTAATACTACAGCTAGTACTGATAATAAAAGGATTCGAACCCGAGATTTCTCAGTTGTGAACCGAGGGATAATCTTGACACCATCGGACTGCAAACAGTGATCACAACAAAACAATAGTCATATTAATGGCAACAACAACAATAACAAAATTGATAATTGTGTTTTTATACCAAGCGAAAAAAAAAAAATGAAGCATCACCATCACCAGCGACAGCAACAACAGCAACAGCAACAGCAACAACAGCAACACCACCACCACCACCACCACCACCCAGGCCCCCATGATCAGCACGCTAACACGCACCTGTTGACACTTCACCGCCAAGTGCTCCAGTGCAAGAGTCGCCGCGGAGAGCAAGACACACCCCACGCCTGCCTCAGCTACGGCCCGGCACTACACAACCAGTTTATACTCCCACCCACAACACTGGGGAAACCAGCTCCAACCCACCACGCTCCTGCTCACTGCCATCACCCCTCCTCCCCCACCATCACCTTCTCCATTTTACTCTTCTTGTCTCTGTGGGCACGCTTTTTTACATTACGCAGGAGTGTTAATTTTTAAAATGACCTAATTATTACCATTACTGTAGTGTATGTGAATGGTTTTGCGGGGTGCATGAATGGTGTGTGTGTGTGTGTGTGTGTGTGTGTCTCGGTAATCAACGAGGATAATATAAGGAAGTCATTCTCAGTTTACGATTACTCCTTCACATTTTAACCAACATTCCTCTTAGAGTACACGCAAGTTTGCATTCCTCACTTCTCTTTTCACCGCTGCATGTTCCAGATGTTTCCAAGTGTTACGATTGCTAGATTACAATTACTACAAGTCGTTCTCTTTCTACAATGAAGTTAATGTCAGTAAGACTCATTGCTTATAATTACAAAAATTTGGAGCCACGTGCTTTACCAGGTGTGCTCGCTGCTCCACTTGAGTGATGCGCATGACAATTCTAAATGTCATTGAATAATAGCTACACATTAATGGGATTTTTTTTTCCTTTTTTTTTTTTTTTTTTTGTTTCCTTTGGCCAGTGACCCTCTTACGTAAAAAAATATATAAATAAATAAATAAGACTTCGTTACGATATGAAACAATTTATAGAACCTAAGACAATGAAACCTTTATAAGCATCGTCAAGAAAAAAAAAACTAGGGACACAAAAACGCAATTAAAAGAAAATACTAGTAATTTCTAGCCGGTATAAAGCTTAAAGGTGACCGTGGAACAAGAAGAAATCTCTCGAGTGCCAGTAATTAGGGGAAAACATACCAAATAACAGGAAAAGAGTTTATCTCAAAACACAGAGAAATCTTTACCACCTTTCATGACTGGCTTTAATGAGTGAAGATTAAAGAAGAGGAAAACAGAGACGGATTCAAAGAGGGCAAGCAGCAGGAGAAGGTCAAGACGCAAATAAGCAAGATAAGTGACACCGATAATCTTAATAATCAGTTAAAACTATTCATATCTTCACCTTTTCCATCCAGATGGGGAATGCTGACCAGCCTAAATTGAGCTATGAGGTATACCGAACTGTCCCTATTAGTTATCCGATTAATGAGACAAAGAAGTGCCATCAGGCACTTCCGTAAAATAAAACGTAGATATCAGAGCAAGGAAAATTGCGCGGTGATGCTTTCAGTAAAGAATTTCAAAGCCATGAGCAGTTATGCCAGAACTGTTCAGGCACAGACGGGACTTGATACGGGTTGGATGAGCGTCACTCTGTTACGACAACGAACCATTAGCTTTCGTGAGATACATTCGAATATAACCTTACAAGTCGTGTTTTTTTTTTTTATTACTACTATATATACAGGGCGTCCCAGGAGGAAAGTCACATATTTGCAGATATGAAATATCGTCATTCTTAGTCGGAAATATTCTATGTTCAGATGCTTTTAACGTCATGGTTAGAAGTTACAGGACATTTTAATGTGGACGCGCTAAGAACTGACGACAGGGACAGAAGGAGAGGGCAGCAATGGTGGGCGTTGGCAGCATGAGGATGTTACTGTATTACACATCAAGGTTTTCATAAATAAGGTATTATTTGATTTAAGAACGCAGTGTATCGTTGTAGCAAGTAATAGATAAAACATAACGAAAGCCATATGACGACAGCAACCAGCTGGACGTTGCAGGACAGCTGGTGTGCAGCCACCTGCCACTGATGCGCGTTCATATTCAAATGACCTGTAACTTCTAAACCACGGCGTTAACACCATTTGACCATGGAAGATTTCCAACACACTATAGAATGACTTGATCTTTCATAGCCAAGACACCACGCGCGGGAGGCAGTGGACGCATGTTTTGGTCCAAATGTTGGGGAAGAAGATTCCTTCAATCGCTTTTTATTCGTTTCCGTGCCTCCCGTAGCTCCGTCATGCCCTCAAGATTAGTGTTTCACCCCCTCAGGACAGTTTCTTTGAGTCTGTTTGATCTATATATTATTTGGTTTTGGGCAGGACAGATGTCCCTCCAAAGCTCCTCTATCGAATTTTTGTTTTGTTTTGTTTTGTTTTGTTTATTTCATTATCTAGTAACTTTTTTACATCTTCCATTCTGTTAATTTTTTGCCTCTCTGCTTTTGACATAGCTTTCCACCTGCTGCATGGCTTCTAATCTTCATGTGGTGGTGGCATCTTGCCCAAAATTCTCGTTTCTTGTCCTCGTTTCTCTCTGAAAACTTCTGTAGGGTTTCACTTTTTATCTTCGAGATAAATTTAGAATGCATGTGTGTGTGTGTGTGTGTGTGTGTGTGTGTGTGTGTGTGTGTGTGTGTGTGTGTGTGTGTGTGTGTGTGTGTGTGTGTGCGTGCGTGCGTGCGTGTGTGCGTGTGTGTGTGTATTTTTTTTTTTTTTTTTTTATGTAGGAAGGATACTGGCCAAGGGCAACAAAAATCTAATAAAAAAAAATGCCCACTGAAATGCCAGTCCCTAAAAGGGTCAAAGCAGTGGTCAAAAATTGGTGGATAAGTGTCTTGAAACCTCCCTCTTGAAGGAATTCAAGTCATAGGAAGGTGGAAATACAGAAGCAGGCAAGGAATTCCAGAGTTTACCAGAGAAAGGGATGAATGATTGAGAATACTGGTTAACTCTTGCGTTAGAGAGGTGGACAGAATAGGAGTGAGAGAAAGATGAAAGTCTTGTGCAGCGAGGCCGCGGAAGGAGGGGAGGCATGCAGTTAGCAAGATCAGAAGAGCAGTTAGCATGAAAATAGCGGTAGAAGACAGCTAGAGATGCAACATTGCGGCGGTGAGAGAGAGGCTGAAGACAGTCAGTTAGAGGAGAGGAGTTGATGAGACGAAAAGCTTTTGATTCCACCCTGTCTAGAACAGCAGTATGAGTGGAACCCCCCCAGACATGTGAAGCATACTCCATACATGGACGGATAAGGCCCTTGTACAGAGTTAGCAGCTGGGGGGGTGAGAAAAACTGGCGGAGACGTCTCAGAACACCTAACTTCATAGAAGCTGTTTTAGCTAGAGATGAGATGTGAAGTTTCCAGTTCAGATTATAAGTAAAGGACAGACCAAGGATGTTCAGTGTAGAAGAGGGGGATAGTTGAGTGTCATTGAAGAAGAGGGGATAGTTGTCTGGAAGATTGTGTCGAGTTGATAGATGGAGGAATTGAGTTTTTGAGGCATTGAACAATACCAAGTTTGCTCTGCCCCAATCAGAAATTTTAGAAAGATCAGAAGTCAGGCGTTCTGTGGCTTCCCTGCGTGATATGTTTACCTCCTGAAGGGTTGGACGTCTATGAAAAGACGTGGAAAAGTGCAGGGTGGTATCATCAGCATAGGAGTGGATAGGACAAGAAGTTTGGTTTAGAAGATCATTAATGAATAATAAGAAGAGAGTGGGTGACAGGACAGAACCCTGAGGAACACCACTGTTAATAGATTTAGGAGAAGAACAGTGACCGTCTACCACAGCAGCAATAGAACGGTCAGAAAGGAAACTTGAGATGAAGTTACAGAGAGAAGGATAGAAACCGTAGGAGGGTAGTTTGGAAATCAAAGCTTTGTGCCAGACTCTATCAAAGGCTTTTGATATCTCCAAGGCAACAGCAAAAGTTTCACCAAAGTCTCTAAAAGAGGATGACCAAGACTCAGTAAGGAAAGCCAGAAGATCACCAGTAGAGCGGCCTTGACGGAACCCATACTGGCGATCAGATAGAAGGTTGTGAAGTGATAGATGTTTAAGAATCTTCCTGTTGAGGATAGATTCAAAAACTTTAGATAAGCAGGAAATTAAAGCAATAGGACGGTAGTTTGAGGGATTAGAGCGGTCACCCTTTTTAGGAACAGGTTGAATGTAGGCAAACTTCCAGCAAGAAGGAAAGGTAGATGTTGACAGACAGAGCTGAAAGAGTTTGACTAGGCGAGGTGCAAGCACGGAGGCACAGTTTCGGAGAACAATAGGAGGGACCCCATCAGGTCCATAAGCCTTCTGAGGGTTTAGGCCAGCGAGGGCATGGAAAACATCATTACGAAGAATTTTAATACGAGGCATGAAGTAGTCAGAGGGTGGAGGAGAGGGAGGAACAAGCCCAGAATCGTCCAAGGTAGAGTTTTTAGCAAAGGTTTGAGCAAAGAGTTCAGCTTTAGAAATAGATGTGATAGCAGTGGTGCCATCTGGTTGAAGTAGAGGAGGGAAAGAAGAAGAAGCAAAGTTATTGGAGATATTTTTGGCTAGATGCCAGAAATCACGAGGGGAGTTAGATCTTGAAAGGTTTTGACATTTTCTGTTAATGAAGGAGTTTTTGGCTAGTTGGAGAACAGACTTGGCATGGTTCCGGGCAGAAATATAAAGTGCATGAGATTCTGGTGAAGGAAGGCTTAAGTACCTTTTGTGGGCCACCTCTCTATCATGTATAGCACGAGAACAAGCTGTGTTAAACCAAGGTTTAGAAGGTTTAGGACGAGAAAAAGAGTGAGGAATGTACGCCTCCATGCCAGACACTATCACCTCTGTTATGCGCTCAGCACACAAAGACGGGTCTCTGACACGGAAGCAGTAGTCATTCCAAGGAAAATCAGAAAAATACCGCCTCAGGTCCCCCCAACTAGCAGAGGCAAAACGCCAGAGGCACCTTCGCTTAGGGGGATCCTGAGGAGGGATTGGAGTGATAGGACAAGATAAAGATATGAGATTGTGATCGGAGGAGCCCAACGGAGAAGAAAGGGTGACAGCATAAGCAGAAGGATTAGAGGTCAGGAAAAGGTCAAGAATGTTGGGCGTATCTCCAAGACGGTCAGGAATACGAGTAGGGTGTTGCACCAATTGCTCTAGGTCATGGAGGATAGCAAAGTTGTAGGCTAGTTCACCAGGATGGTCAGTGAAGGGAGAGGAAAGCCAAAGCTGGTGGTGAACATTGAAGTCTCCAAGAATGGAGATCTCTGCAAAAGGGAAGAGGGTCAGAATGTGCTCCACTTTGGAAGTTAAGTAGTCAAAGAATTTCTTATAGTCAGAGGAGTTAGGAGAGAGGTATACAGCACAGATAAATTTAGTATGAGAATGACTCTGTAGTCGTAGCCAGATGGTGGAAAACTCGGAAGATTCAAGAGCGTGGGCACGAAAGCAGGTTAAGTCATTGCGCACATAAACGCAGCATCCAGCTTTGGATCGAAAATGAGGATAGAGAAAGTAGGAGGGAACAGAAAAGGGGCTACTGTCAGTTGCCTCAGACACCTGAGTTTCAGTGAGGAAAAGAAGATGAGGTTTAGAAGAGGAGAGGTGGTGTTCTACAGATTGAAAATTAGATCTTAGACCGCGAATGTTGCAGAAGTTAATGAAGAAAAAGTTGAGGGGGGTGTCAAGACACTTAGGGTCGTCGACGGAAAGGCAGTCCGACCTGGGGACATTTATGGTCCCCTCCCCAGATGGGGACTCCGAGGCTGGTGTAGGAGTCGCCATGATTTTAAAATTTTTGGAGTGAAGGGTGTGTGTGTTATTATATATATATATATATATATATATATATATATATATATATATATATATATATATATATATATATATATATATATATATATATATATATATATATATATATATTGTGATTAGTTTGTCTTTGCCAAGCCACAAACCCTCCATTCGTGTATTTATGTAACTACCCTGAGATTATCTTTTCTATCGATCTTGCATTTTTACAGTACAATCTCCAACAACGGTATCCTTGGCTTGTGTGGAGGGCTTCATCCTACACCTTGGATTCACGAGAAGGGCACTACCTTCCCGTTCCAGAAGACAACACTTGAACTTAAAAGTGTGCTTTACCTGGAAATCTACTATTTTAGAAAAATATTAATCTACTTTTCTCTAGAGAAATCTTGCTCCAAGAGCGCACACCTTCATATGGGTGATTCCGTTTATCACTGTAATGGCTTTAGTTCTTGTGATGATCAGCTATCAAATGCCTTACGTAAGGGACAAACGCTTCATCCTGTGCAGCTGCTGCCTTCCTTATCCAGGTTTCTTATCTATTTACAAATTGTTCTAGTTTGCCTTATCACCTCCCTGAATTCTTCTTAATTCAGGGCAGTGCGGAAGAAAACTCTTTTCAACTCAAGAAATTCTCGAGGTCGCTCATGACAGTTGAGTGACGGGATAATGAAGCCCGACAAATCTCCATAAAGACATTAGTGTTCATCTTGACTGGAGTGGCTGTGTCTGGCGCTTTATGTGTTTGGTGAGGGGTTCGACTCCGGCCCGTGCATGTAATCAGCGTTTCATTCCAGGCTATCTCACCAGCGCCTCATGATGAGAGACACTACAGTTACACATGCTCTCGGGCAAGTTTCCGAGTATTATCTCATTACTAAGGAATAAAACACTTCACATACGAACAGTACGCTTTGAACAGTGTGCCGCAGACTGTCAGTGAGACACCCCTCGTGGATGTCCTGTCACCAAAAGATCCCAGTTTTCTAGGATGGGCGTCTTTCGGAAAACAGGACAGCCAGACTATACAAG
>NC_087159.1:24725000-24735000 GCF_035594125.1 Scylla paramamosain | reverse complement strand
AAAGTTCAGAAAAGAGAGAGAGAGAGAGAGAGAGAGAGAGAGAGAGAGAGAGAGAGAGAGAGAGAGAGAGAGAGAGAGAGAGAGACGTTTGATAACTACTCCCATAAGATTAGGTAGAAGGGTTGGCAATATGAAATAAGTATAACAAAAGAGAATGAAAAATGGAAAATCTACTAAAGGAAAAGGCACACTGAACTTCATACTTCAGCTAGAAGACGAAAAGGAACTACGAGATTTGAGTAGCAATTAAAAAAATGTAAAGAGCGATTCAAGAAGAATCTTTCTTACACCTTTGTAGGGACAGCATTCACCCTCTGGACAAAGATGATCAAACAATTACAAGCAGATCGAAATTAGGTATGTTCAAGTGTGAGTGGATCTTTGAAGAGGGCAGCTGAGCGCAGCCCGGCAAGACCCGATCGTTTAGCTTCCTACAAGCTTACATCTCTGGAATTATTTGACTGATCGTCATGAAACTCACACTACTGATAGCACAACTCTAGATTTTACTGGATGTGATATAGGTTCCATGACTTCTCCTGGATGGAGTTGATAGGTAACTTAAAAGAGGAAGGGTGTCTAACAGGCACGTTCTCAATAACCACTCTGGTGATTATGGTGAAAGTTAGTAGGTGAAATGTATAGCTTTCACAAACACATAATACAGCATATCAAATCTAGATTTGTACTGTGCGTGATCAAACGCATCAGCGTAAGTCATCAATAGGAAAACTAACCCAGCTGAAACTTAGTGACATGGACCAAGAATACTTACACGAATGATCATTCGAAATTTAGATTTCTTCTGCGCATGCACAAATCATAGAAAAAAAAAAAAAAAAAGTGTGCACAGTTTACTGCAAATTTGACCCACTAAATTTTGTCTCGGCAGCAAAGATGCAGAACTGAACTATCTATGAAATACTATATAGAACAGAGCTTTATCTCGCTATAACGAATTGAACTTAAGCGATATGCTGAATGCCTCCTGGCGTTATGCTTATTGCATTTCTTTTTTGCACTTATTGTTTCTAATCATATCATGTTATAGTACAAATTTCAGGCTTCAAAACGAGCTTATTATGATCAAGAGTAGATTTCCTATTAGTGCTACAATAGATGCAGCCCGTATTCATGAATTTTCACCCATTAAATATGATCCCAGTAAGACCGGACAGATATCTTTAAACACATGTACTATTGAATGACATGTGTAATGGGCCGTCGACCAGAGAAAAAGTCTTAAGTTATAACGAATAGAAGTTAATAGTGGTCTTGCGAGACGCTGTGTATGTGTGGCGACGCTCGTTCATCGCCTATCACGGCGTCTTACAAGTACGTACGTAGTACTGAAAATTTGAGTGAGGGGTTCAAATATTGCCTACTATCAGTTACACAAAAATATTATAAATCGACCCGAAGCAGATCAACTGTTTACAAAAAGAAAAGATAAAAACTTGACATATTTTCATAACATAAGAATGTGACGAAAAAAAAATCAACCTCAAGAAAATAAACCCCAGGAGCCGGGAAAATAAAAATCTTCGCGTTCTGAAGGAGTGTTGGGACATGATGGCGGATGCCGCACGAAATTATCGAAGTCAATAGATTCTGGTGCAGCGACTAATTTGTGGAGATAGACTAATGTACGTTATTTATATATTTAAAAAGATAATGGGAGCACGTTATTTATATATTTAAAAAGATAATGGGAGCAACATGTCAAATTGTCTCCTGTTAGTCTAACACAGTTATCGTCAAAATTCTGGGGTCAATATATTATATGTAAATGAATACGGGAAGACTTAGATGAGGCATGAATTAGTCATTATCATTTTATTATCATAGTTTTACAAAGGCAAATCGTGTCAGACGAATATTTTAATTTCTACAGAGGGCATGAGTACTTGAGATGGCGGTTGACGAGAATAGTCAGGATGTCACATACTTTGACTCCATAGAGAGCCTTGAATGAGTGGATTAATGGATGGTTTTATTGTAGGGGGCCTAAGGAATACAGATAAATGGAATTTAATACTAAAGTAATACTAAAGTTATATTTGGCGCTGGTCAAACCTCATCTAGACTACGCTGTGCAATTCTGGTCCCCACATTACAGGAAAGATATAGGTCTATTAGAATCAGTACAGAGGAAGATGACTAAAAGGATACAGGGGATGAGGAGTATTCCTTACGAGGCGAAACTGCAACTGTTAAATTTACATTTTTTAGAGAGACGGAGACCTGATAGAAGTCTTTAAATGGTATAAGGGTTATAACAACAGGGACGTAAGCAAAATTCTTAGGATCAGCAACCAGGACAGAACAAGAAATAACGAGTCCAAGTTTGAAAAATTTAAGTTTAAGAAAGGGATAGGAAGAAATTTGTTCTCACATAGAGTGATAAATGAATGGAACGGACTCAGTAACCAAGTTGTTAGTGCTAAGACATTAGGGAGCTTTAAGAGAAGATTAGAAGATTTATGGATGGGGATGATAGTGGAAATATGTAAGTCTATTTCATACAGGGACTGCCACGTGTAAGCCTGGTGGCTTCTTCCAGCTTCCCTTATTTCTTATGTACTTATGTTCTAATCAAATTAAATTATTAGCACTGTTTCTTAGAGGTCTATTTAATCCTTTTTCTTTTCATTATCAAAACAAAGTACTTACATTCAGAAGTGAGTAGCGACAGCAATAACTGCATGCTAACTGCATGCCTCCTCTCCTTCCGCGGCCTCGCTGCACAAGACTTTCTTCTTTCTCTCACCCCTATTCTGTCCACCTCTCTAACGCAAGAGTTAACCAGTATTCTCAATCATTCATCCCTTTTTCTGGTAAACTCTGGAACTCCCTGCCTGCTTCTGTATTTCCACCATCCTATGACTTGAATTCCTTCAAGAGGGAGGTTTCAAGACACTTATTCATCAATTTTTTTATCACTGCTTTGACCCTTTTATGGGACTGGCATTTCAGTGGGCATTTTTTTATTAGATTTTTGTTGCCCTTGGCCAGTGTCCTTCCTACATAAAAAAAAAATAAATAAATAAATAAATAAATAAATAAATTTGCAGATGACACTGAGGTAGGATGACTACTGACTAATCCAGTCGGAGCAAGACGCAAGCGTACTACAAGTGGAATTGAACAGAATGTGTGGGTGTTTCGCAACATGGTAAAAGGCTTCAACATCAGTAAATGCAGCACTCCCTACGTGGGTAGAAAACACCTTAACTAATTAATAAAAACATAAGATTATAAGGGAAGCTGCAAGAAGACAATAAGACGACTCGTGACATTCCCTGTGTAAAACAAATATACCTATCATCCCTATTCATAAAGCCATCTTATATATATATATATATATATATATATATATATATATATATATATATATATATATATATATATATATATATATATATATATATATATATACAGTAAAATCCCTCTTATCTGCATCAACGGGACCGCCGACATGCCAGATACTTGAATAGAAGTGAAATTATGTCCACAATCACCACCCTACACTCACGCATCTTACCATAACAAAGATCAGCTGATCTTAATCAGCAGCTGATCTGATCAGCTGCTTATTAACAACACACAACACGCTTCCTCTTTTCTACAACTTTAGGCATGATGAAGGCGTCAGGCGATAAACAGTGCACACGCAGGACTGAGTCACTGAGTAAACACAGTGCAGTGGGCCGCGGGTGGCGCGAAGCAGTGCGTTCTGGTGGCGAGGGGACAAAGTATGCCTCGCGCGGGAATTTTAATCGATTTTATGAGTACACATTGATTTTTTATTGATTTTAAGGCTCGGGGAAAAATGTGCCGGATACTTGAAGCTGCCGGATACTCGAATGCCGGATGAGAGGGATTTTACTGTTTATTTTCTTTTTCTTTTTTTCTTTAGAACTTAGTATTGACTCTGCACCAGTAGCTTGATTGCTTAGCCTGATTCCATTCATCTACAGATCCACTTGAGAACTTTTTGTCTCCTTTTCAAATCTAATTGTTACCAAGCGTGAAGCTATTACATCTAGTCTTATTCTATTTACCAGCCTTATGGATTTTTTTCTGCACTCTCCCTTTCATATCCCTTATACCACTTAAATACCTCTATCAGATCCTTTCTTAATCTACACCTTACTAAAGAATAAAAATTGACACCTTTCTTCTCTCCTAGGGGATATTTCGCATCACTTGTTTCCTTTTAATCGTTCTCCTCTTTGGAGATTCTATTAGATCTATATCGCTCTTGTAATATATGAATCAAAAGTGCATATTCCAGTCCCATTGAAGTCTAGAAAATGCCAGATATAACTAAGACATTACGTACTCCTAACGATGATTCCTAATACACAATTGGCTGTTTCTGGACTCTGTATATTGTTTTCTCTGGCTGAATTCCGACCTAACTGTAATTTTTTTACTTTTTTTCACCATATCATCTTATTAGAGCCACATTTTTTAATGTGTATCCGTTATACAGATTTCCCTACCAATGATAGGTACTATGCTTTTTTCTTTTACTTTACATGGGAGGGAAGCAAGTCAAAAGCACAAAAATTAGTAATAAGGTAAAAAGGCTGCTGATGGTGCCACGTTTACCCCTAACAAAATGTAATAAGATAACAGTGGTGATCTAGCGGTGGGCCTTTTCAGCAGCTTTTTTAGTTGCCCTTAGCCAAAGCCCGTTATATATATATATATATATATATATATATATATATATATATATATATATATATATATATATATATATATATATATATATATATATATATATATATATATATATATATATTTTTTTTTTTTTTTTTTTTTTTTTTTTTTTTTTTTTTTTTTTTTTTTTTTTGTAGGAAGGACACTGGCCAAGGGCAACAAAAATCTAATAAAAAAAATGCCCACTGAAATGCCAGTCCCATAAAAGGGTCAAAGCAGTGGTCAAAAATTGATGAATAAGTGTCTTGAAACCTCCCTCTTGAAAGAATTCAAGTCATAGGAAGGTGGAAATACAGAAGCAGGCAGGGAGTTCCAGAGTTTACCAGAGAAAGGGATGAATGATTGAGAATACTGGTTAACTCTTGCGTTGGAGAGGTGGACAGAATAGGGGTGAGAGAAAAAAGAAAGTCTTGTGCAGCGAGGCCGCGGAAGGAGGGGAGGCATGCAGTTAGCAAGATCAGAAGAGCAGTTAGCATGAAAATAGCGGTAGAAGAGAGCTAGATATGCAACATTGCGGCGGTGAGAGAGAGGCTGAAGACAGTCAGTTAGAGGAGAGGAGTTGATGAGACGAAAAGCTTTTGATTCTACCCTGTCTAGAAGAGCAGTATGAGTGGAACCTCCCCAGACATGTGAAGCATACTCCATACATGCACGGATAAGGACCTTGTATAGAGTTAGCAGCTGGGGGGGTGAGAAAAACTGGTGGAGACGTCTCAGAACACCTAACTTCATAGAAGCTGTTTTAGCTAAAGATGAGATGTGAAGTTTCCAGTTCAGATTATAGGTAAAGGACAGACCAAGGATGTTCAGTGTAGAAGAGGGGGACAGTTGAGTGTCATTGAAGAAGAGGGGATAGTTGTCTGGAAGGTTGTGTCGAGTTGATAGATGGAGGAATTGAGTTTTTGAGGCATTGAACAATACCAAGTTTGCTCTGCCCCAATCAGAAATTTTAGAAAGATCAGAAGTCAAGCGTTCTGTGGCATCCCTGCGTGATATGCTTACCTCCTGAAGAGTTGGAGGTCTATGAAAAAGACGTGGAAAAGTGCAGGGGGGTATCATCAGCGTAGGAGTGGATAGGACAAGAAGTTTGGTTTAGAAGATCATTAATGAATAATAAGAAGAGAGTGGTTGACAGGACAGAAGCCTGAGAACACCACTGTTAATAGATTTAGGAGAAGAACAGTGACCGTCTACCACAGCAGCAATAGGACGGTCAGAAAGGAAACTTGAGATGAAGTTACAGAGAGAAGGATAGAAACCGTAGGAGGGTAGTTTGGAAATCAAAGCTTTGTGCCAGACTCTATCAAGAGCTTTTGATATGTCCAAGGCAACAGCAAAAGTTTCACCAAAATCTCTAAAAGAGGATGACCAAGACTCAGTAAGGAAAGCCAGAAGATCACCAGTAGAGCGGCCTTGACGGAACCCATACTGGCGATCAGATAGAAGGTTGTGAAGTGATAGATGTTTAAGAATCTTCCTGTTGAGGATAGATTCAAAAACTTTAGATAGGCAGGAAATTAAAGCAATAGGACGGTAGTTTGAGGGATTAGAACGGTCACCCTTTTTAGGAACAGGTTGAATGTAGGCAAACTTCCACCAAAAAGGAAAGGTAGATGTTGACAGACAGAGCTGAAAGAGTTTGACTAGGCAAGGTGCAAGCACGGAGGCACAGTTTCGGAGAACAATAGGAGGGACCCCATCAGGTCCATAAGTCTTCCGAAGGTTTAGGCCAGCGAAGGCATGGAAAACATCATTGCGAAGAATTTTAATACGTGGCATGAAGTAGTCAGAGGGTGGAGGAGAGGGAGGAACAAGCCCAGAATCGTCCAAGGTAAAGTTTTTAGCAAAGGTCTGAGCGAAGAGTTCAGCTTTAGAAATAGATGTGATAGCAGTGGTGCCATCTGGTTGAAATAGAGGAGGGAAAGAAGAAGCAAAGTTATTGGAGATATTTTTGGCTAGATGCCAGAAATCACGAGGGGAGTTAGATCTTGAAAGGTTTTGACATTTACTGTTAATGAAGGAGTTTTTGGCTAGTTGGAGAACAGACTTGGCATGGTTCCGGGCAGAAATATAAAGTGCATGAGATTCTGGTGATGGAAGGCTTAAGTATCTTTTGTGGGCCACCTCTCTATCATGTATAGCACGAGAACAAGCTGTGTTAAACCAAGGTTTAGAAGGTTTAGGACGAGAAAAAGAGTGCGGAATGTACGCCTCCATGCCAGACACTATCACCTCTGTTATGCGCTCAGCACACAAAGACGGGTCTCTGACACGGAAGCAGTAGTCATTCCAAGGAAAATCAGCAAAATACCTCCTCAGGTCCCCCCAACTAGCAGAGGCAAAACGCCAGAGGCACCTTCGCTTAGGGGGATCCTGAGGAGGGATTGGAGTGATAGGACAAGATAAAGATATGAGATTGTGATCGGAGGAGCCCAACGGAGAAGAAAGGGTGACAGCATAAGCAGAAGGATTAGAGGTCAGGAAAAGGTCAAGAATGTTGGGCGTATCTCCAAGACGGTCAGGAATACGAGTAGGGTGTTGCACCAATTGCTCTAGGTCATGGAGGATAGCAAAGTTGTAGGCTAGTTCACCAGGATGGTCAGTGAAGGGAGAGAAAAGCCAAAGCTGTGTCTTGATACTCCCATTTTGAAATAGTTGAAGTCGTTTGGGGATGGAAAAAAAAAGAACCGCAAAGTTTTCAGAATTTATCAGTGAAAGCGTGAAAGAAAGGTGAAGATACAGGTCAACACATTAGTGAAGACACAATAAGTGTGACAGTAAGTAGAAAGTCTTAAGGGCATGTCACGCCAAGGAAAACGGTCTGGCTGATTACACACGACCATTCAAATAGTGCTGAGTCATCGTTGGGGAAAGGTCGTTCTTAAAATGTTATATGGTCGGGGAATGGTTAGAGGCGTTTTTGTGTTTTTTGTTTTTTTTTTGTCGTGCATAGTTGCGGGGGAGGTCCAGAAATGTTTTCCCTATTATAATTTTTCTTGTATAGTCGTAGCGAAAAACCGTTAACGGTTTAGTCCGGGAAACGTTCGCCGAGTGTCTGCGAACGTATCACGAACAGTTGGTACAGTCATGAGCATTCGGCAACAATTCGGCGACTGATTAAACGAAAAATGTTACATCTAAACATTCGCAGACAATATCACGACAATATCAAGACTATTCGTCAAGTAGGTGGCAAACAGTCTTGATATACTTGACTATTGCACGAACATTCTATTTGACGAACATTCTTCGAATTGCTGGAAAATATTCTACGGACATTCTTGAACCACTTGCCGAATGTTCAGCAGGTAGTTGAAGAATGTTCGGATGCATATTGATCTTTTGGTCGATGTGGCAACCACGCTAGTAGTTAGCAACGGCAGAAACTAAGAGATTCAACGTTGCAGTGGTGAGTGAGAGATTTATGACAGTCTGTCAGAGGACAGGAGTCGATGATGCGGAAAACTTTCCACTCCAAAATGTTTAGTATGTGTAGGTGAACTGTGTGGTTTGAAACTCTCCATGTACAGGAGCAGTACTCCATACATCAACGAAAAAGGAAGTTGGTAGTTGAAAAAAAAAAAAAAGTTATTGTCAGAGACTATACAGCAGTCAAATTCATGGAAGTTGTTTGGGCAAAACAAGAAATCATTATGATATTTTTAGTTGAGATCTACAGAAGAGCACAGCCTATATATATATTCAAAAGTAAAAAAAGTTGAGTATCACTGAAATAAAGAAGATAGAAGGTTATGTCGAGCAGACAGGTGAAGGAATTGAATTTTTGAGGCAATAAACACAAGGTTTTCTTGTCTCACTCAGAAATTGCATAGAGATATGAAGTTAGGCGCTCTGTGGCTTCTCAGCGTGATCTGCTTAGTTTCTGTTAAGTCTGACGACTGATAAATGACGTAGAATCATCAGCATAAGAAGGGATAGGCCAAGAAGTTTGAATGAAAATTGAATTTATTATTAATAAGATTAATAGGCGCCCTCTATAGCTTTAGAATAGTGGTCATCTGTCCGTCCAACGGCAGAACGGCCAGCAAGGAAATTTGAGATAATAGTGCAAAGATAAATAGAAAACGTGCCAAGGAAGCTTATATATTATATATTATATATTAGGCTATCAAAAGTTTCGACATGCCAAAGGTAATAACATTCAGTAAGGAAACACAAGATCACCAGTAGATTGTCCTTTATGGAATCCATACTTACACTCAGAAAGAAGGTTGTGAACAAACAGATGGGTTCTTGGTGAATGAAGATAGACTTGTAACCTTTAGAAAGATAAGAAATCAAAGCTATTGGTTGGTAACTTGAAGGGTTGTTGGTATTGTCACCCTTCATAAGGGAAGGCCAGGGCGATCATAGGTGAGGATACCATCAGTTTTTTTTTCTTTATTTTTATGGTGAACTCATGCATGAATATTATGTCGAATAGAGTATATTGCCAAAAGATATTATATCATTTACGTGCATATTTCTAATGCAGTAAAGATATATAGCGAAAATAATAAACTCTTACAACTTATAGCTAACAATGAACTACATCTTAAACATCATTATGTTTAGTTTGAAACGAGAGATTGGACCTTTGTTATAAAGTCTTTTCTTTCAATCCGTCATCTTTGATTTATTATGATTTTTTTCCCCTTGAAATACTGATATAATCCGGTAAAATTGTGTAAGGAAAATCATAAAAAAATTCAACAGCATCCTATATATATTTTTTTTTCTATAAACAGTAAAGGATACATTTACACCTACAAAATGCAAAAATAATTACTTACATACATAAAAATGTATGCAACATAAAAATGTAGCAACTGAGATATGTTTCATTAAAGTAAGAAAAACCCATTTTTTTTTTTTTTTTTTTCAGGAGAGGAGATTTAAAGTTTAAAAACTGACTGCGCCATTTTTAAAATGGCCTCATAGTCCCCCACAGAATCTTTCTCCCGCATCTGTTTTCTCTTCCTCCATTCCCTCTCCTGGTTTTTTGTCTCTTAGTTGGAGAGACGACTACTGTAGTTGTGTGAAGGTTTCTTCAAGCAACGGAAGAATAAATCCCTTGTCGTACCCAGCGTTGTAACCCAGGACAGCTTGTGCGACGCTATACTCCAGTACGTTTTTGTTAGCGTTCTTGTTTTTCAAGCAGAAGCGCCAGATACGTGAGTGGAAATGTTCGTTGGGGTTCTGAGTCTTCCCCAACGAACAAGCAGATAAAATCCTGTCTGATGTTAGCCGGCCGTACTCTCCCAACACT
>NC_087159.1:24622500-24720000 GCF_035594125.1 Scylla paramamosain | reverse complement strand
ACGTTTATCAATCTGACGTTTACTGCGATGTTATCCTCTACTACTGAGTTGTCTCCTAATATAATATTATAAAAGGTTCCAACTTTTTTTTTTTTACTCATTTAGAGCCGTCGGCATGTTTATTTTATTTTTATTTTTTCCCGACACAAACATAATTGTCGCCAACTATACATTTTCAAGGACACAATTACGTTTCTATTAGCTCTCTCTCTCTCTCTCTCTCTCTCTCTCTCTCTCTCTCTCTCTCTCTCTCTCTCTCTCTCTCTCTCTCTCTCCTAAGCTTACATAAAGTTACATGGCATTTTTTCCCACGATGACAATATCTACGTCATTATTGTATCTAGTGATCTGCCAGTCTCTATTTATAACTATGCATGCGAATTGTCACTCACCATGTAAGGTTGAGCAGTAATGGACCACGTTCCTCCTGCAGGTTCTCCCGTCAAAGCAGATAGCACGAGACAGGGGCGCTGAGGAAGCCACAATGCCGCCTTGCCTGCAGCCGCGAGCCATCCCGCTGCCAGACGCCCCTCCTCCCTCTCCTACCATTTGACATGACCGCTAGTGATAGTTAATCTGACGTTGATGTGATAGTCTGCTCGTCAGAGCTCATTTATAAGAGACGCGTGTGTGTATGTGTGTGTGATTTCTTGCGAGTTCTATAAAGAAATACTCATCTATCTTGAGCCAGACGAGGCCTCCACGGTGACGCAACCCTCCTCCGCCCTGTCGTGGTCCACCTTACCACCTTATTGGATTATCTGCCCACCCGTTGTACATTACATGCGGTTGATACATTCACTGGGAACGGAAAACCTTCCCAGAAAAAAAAGTTTTCAAGGCTAAACGAAGCTCAAATAACGAATAAACTATATTCGACAACACATCAAAATGAGATACGAGCTGGCATGCAAATCTTGTGAATAAGGAATTATGGAAGAAATCAAGGTGATCATGGTGCTGCAATGTTGCATACACACGTGTCTCGTCTTGTTATCATAGCAACTAGATGTGAATTTTAATGGGACGCTAATGATTTAATACATGTACTTAAACGACCATAAAAACAAACTACACAATTTTGTCCATTTTTTTTTTTTTTTTTTTTTAGTCACACTGCTCTCTTCTTCATTTTACAATATACAACATAAATTATTGTTCTTTCATTCATACCTAATAAACGCCACCAATTCATACTAACATACTGCATAATACAGTATGATGCCCTCACCAGAGTATTTCAACTAAGAGCTGCTTGGAAGACTGCCCTGACATCTTCCGTTTCACGTTTATAATATAAATATAAGCAGTCTCTCTAGCTCGACCTATCTTAGTCTCACTCTACCGTCTGCCTTTCCCTCCCTGCCTGTCTGTCTCTGTCAGCTGGTTATGTACCCGATATCAAGTGAGTAATTCCCTGAGGACATTCATCCTGTGATACTGTTTTCATTTTTCCTGCACAATTACATCTCAAGTTTTCGACGGTTAGCGTCCAGTAACCATCCTAAAACAACATGGGCATCTGTTTCGAGGACTTCCGTTTCCCCTCCGACATAAATTAATTCCCATTCCTCTGATGTGTCCCTCCCTTGTTTCCCTTCCACTCCCACCTCAGGTCCCTCCGGTGGTCCTTCCAGCTTTCCGCCCCCATTTCTTCTCTATCGTCCCTTACATTTTATTTATTTATTACTTCTGTCTTACTTTCTCTCGTCGTTTCTTTATGTTACTGTAACATTTCTTAGTTTCTCCTTTTCATGTATTTTGTTTCCTCTCTTCTCTTTGAATTCCTTTTTTTTCTCTTTTTTTTTTTTTATTTCTTCTTTACTTCAGTTCTTCTTTCCTCTGTCATGTGTCTGCTTTATGAATTTAGTGCATTACCACACAACGAAGGTAATTTGAACATGATTGTCACAAACTCTTCCTATGGACCACAGGAAACAGACTCGCCTAGGTGATGGAAGTACCAAAATGCAGATAATCACCGTTCTTTAAAACCATCAGATGTCTCTACTGGAAAAAGGCAAAATTAATGGTGATCATAACGTGGCGGTTAATGCACAGCCCCATTGCAGCATTACAAACAGTTTATTGAGTCTTTCTTTGATGTCTGTACACTTGAAAGTCAGTCTCTGCTAACCCTATACATGAGCCTCATCTTCTGGCTACAGTGGATATTTTCCATTATAAATTTATTGCTGGAAATTCCTCAGATGTACGAGAGTCCAAACCAATGTTAAATCTTGCTTTATTTTGCATAGTGTTCTTAACATGTGAGAAGGCTTTAGTAAGCGTTCTGGGTTATATAATTCACAAATATATATATATATATAGAGAGAGAGAGAGAGAGAGAGAGAGAGAGAGAGAGAGAGAGAGAGAGAGAGAGAGAGAGAGAGAGAGAGAGAGAGATTTTGTTTATCTACTTTTTTTTCTTTTTTGTTGTTGTTGTTGTACAGGCCAGAAGAACTCTTGCCCACCCTATCAACATCCCTCCTAGCATAATCAACCCGCACCGGACGCGTCAGCAACTGACGTTTCCAGTACGAGTTGAATCATTCAGCTGAGCCTGCCGATAAGCTAAAGAATAAATCTTAATTTTAAGTCACTATAATTTTGGTTGAAGTTTATCCTACAAGTTTTCCAATAAAAGTACTTGAAAGATAACTACAACATATTACTAACCACTTCGTATTTTCTTAATAAAATTATATAAATGAAAAGTTGAAAATATCAAGATTAGAAATAAATGCAAATAGTTAAAGAGTTGGGAAATTTAATTCTTATGATAACTGCTTACATGTAAAGTAAAAGCTCCGGTTCCGGACGGTTATTTCATGATAGTTCCGGCCGAAACCAGAACTTACTAAAAGTTCCTGTGCACCTCTAGATAGAAGCAATGTCTTTGTAGTGCTGTCATCTTGAATGGTGCCCCGCACGCCCGTGAATATTTCACCTCGATGAAATATTTAAAGAAATGGAAAATACAGGAAGGATTTTTTTTTCCATAGGGTTCAGTCAAATGCTATTCATCTCATCGTCTCTCCTGCTCTAACCGACTCTCTCCAATCTGTGCCTCTCCACTGTCATGTTGCTTCTCTTGCTATCTACTTTCGTCATTTCCGTGGTCACTGCTCAGAAACGTCATACTAGACTTTCTGCTCAGTCTCACTCCTGTTCTCCCCCACTCCCTCACGCAAAAGTTAGTATCTTCATTTTTTTTATTTCTTACGCTGTTAAATTCTGGAAGGCTTTACCTGATTATTTTTTTTTTTTTTCCAAGAAAAGAGTATTGGGACACATCAGTCAATATCTTTGCTTCTTCTTTTATTTATGTTTTCATAATTTGATCAATTCATTATTCAGTCGTTTGTTTCCTTTGTTCTATCTTTTTCTCCCGGTGTTCTTGATTGTTACCATATATATATATATATATATATATATATATATATATATATATATATATATATATATATATATATATATATATATATATATATATATATATATATATATATATATATATATATGGTTAATTAATCTGGATACCACGTCCGTGTTACCTACAAGCACGAAACTCGCATGTCATGGAGAAGTGTTCGGTGACCTTGCCGTAAATTTTAGAAAATTCGGGGGCACGTGTCTAGTATGGCTGTATGGCACTCGCGAGTGTGGGGAAATTCGACATTTTCTAAGTCCAGCTAGCTCTGCACCAGTCAAGAGTAAACAGTAAAATTATTTTCTTATGTTTACAACTGGGATTTGTGGATAGCGGCATATTAGGATTTCATGGTATCTATACAGCTGATACCTCCAATCACGCGCTGCCACTCGTGAGGCCATTCCTGAGGCCACCAGTTACGACTTTCCATGGTAGGTTCAGTTACATTTTTCATTTGTTTTCAGAGACGTGTCAGGCGTTCTGATAGAGGCTCACTATCATTTGTTAATATGACTACCCAGTGGAGGGAGGTGAAGCGAAAAAAAGTCACTGAGAGTTATTTAGCAACAGCAATGGTTAAGATGCGATATACAGACGTAAGGAAAAGGTGCCATGTGTTTATTAAGGAAGCCGCCAAACTGTATCCACCTCCATCGCCGTGAGAATATCCACACCACACCAGTAAAGCATAACTGTATCATTTTTGAGGTCTCTCGTTAGGTTAGGTTATGCTAGGTTAGGTTAGATTAGGTTAGGTTATGCTAGGTCAGGTTAGATTAGGTTAGGTTATGCTAGGTTAGATTAACGTCCTAGTGGGGGTAGGTCTAGGGAGGGCGCAGCCCCACCGGCTAAGTTAGGTTATGCTAGGTTAGATTAACGTCCAAACAGGAGGGGTCTAGGGGCTAGGATAGGTTAGGGAAATTCGAAATATTAAGGTAAATTTCCTTAGATTTTTAACGCCCTTATTTCACTTTTTTTTTTTTTCATCACCCTCCAAAACCCCGATTCCCCACAGGCCCCCAAGCTTGTTTGAGAGGTAAGGGGGGATTGGGGTGGAATGGGGGGACGGATTTCTTATCAAGAAATACCATATATATATATATATATATATATATATATATATATATATATATATATATATATATATATATATATATATATATATATATATATATATATATATATATATATATATATATATATATATATATATATATATATATATATATATATATATATATATATATATATATATATATATATATATATATATATGCGAACAGGACCCTTATTTTATTTAATGCGACGTTTCTCCATATGTACATGGGATTTTCAAGCTAAAACAACACATAAAACATAATTAAAAAATAATCGAGATATAAAACTTAAGGATTATCACATTCAGAGATATACATAAAACAAATAAAATATCAGAGAAAAACATGAACATAGATAGTAGAATGTAAGAAAGTAGGATAGGTTGCTTACTACTTTGTGTGTATGGAGTGGAGGAGAGAAGTGACTGTAGTGAGGGCCAACAGAAGGAATAAATTACGAGGCGAGAAAAGAGAGAGTCGAGAGAATGAGTGAAACTGTGTTGGGTTACACTATTAATAGTTTGACTGAAGTGTTCTACTTGTTAAGTTTGGGCTTCATAAGTTTGATATATAGGGATTCAAGTAATTTAACTTCACTTGGGAAGCTTGCGTTCCTCAACATTTTGAAATTATCTTTCATTAAAGGATGATTATGTTCAATGCAATGTGAGCAAAGAGGAGAGAGAATGGTGAGAAAATGAGTGTCCGGTACGAGCTGAGACTCCCTTGTGTTCAGCAATGCCGTGAACGAGGTTTCTCTCTGTTTCACTTTTGTACCGACACTTACATGTCGGACACTTTATTGGAAATAAGTTTAAAAGGAATAAAATCTTTGTAAAGAAAGGACTTTAAAGTATAAGGGTTAGTGAAAATAAACTTAAAATTATGATCAGGAAAGTGCATTCTCAATTATTTGTCTAATTCCATAGCTTAAATGACCATAGAAGGGGAGTTTAATGGATTGTGTGTTCGAGACCTGTTCTTTAGTCTGTGTCGGGTTGATACCGTTATCTACAAACTCTGAGATACAATTTTTAATAATATTAGTAGATACCCATTATTTTGTAAAAAAAAATAAATAAAAAAAAGATCAGTTAAAAAATGTACCACTTTCAGGAGAAAATATAACACCTATGCAACTGTAACACTGTCTTTAAATAATCATGGAATGGAGGATGAGTAGTTAGTACCTAAACCTGTGAAGTTGGTTTCCTATACACAGAGGTCAAGACACTACCATTGTTACGAGACACAAGAACATCTAAGAAAGAAAGTTTATCATTATTTTCAATTTCACACGTGAATTTAATATTTATATGTTTGGTATTGTGATACTGGAGAAACAGTGGAATATGTTCATTATTATCAAATAGTAAGAAAGTGTCATCAACAATATCTCCTAAAATATGCTGGTTTGAAAGCTGTAGGACAATCTGAGAGTCAATTAACCTCATGACAACATTTAAAACAAAAAAAAAACATTGACAAAAGCAGGACCTAAACAAGAGCCCACGGCAACATCATCAGTCTGAATGTATCACTTATCATTAAAATTGAAAGGTGATTCTTTAATAGCTAAATCCAACAACTCTTTGAATTGTTTGCGTGTAAATCCCATAAATTTAGTCAAATCTTTAAAAAAGGCCATTTCAGCGGTTTCATTCAAAGGTATATTAGTAAACGGTGACTGGATATCAAAACTAGCCATTACCTTGTTGCTCACATCAGTCCCTTTCATGTTGCCAATGAATTCGTAGGAATTTTTAAGAGTATATCCGTTAATTGCAATATGTTCTACAATAGGGACAAAATATTTATCAAAATTATAATTAAAGCTCCGTATAGTGCTGAGAACAAGTCCAATAGGTATGCCAGCTTTACGAGTTTTTGGCAAACCATAGCTGACACCTGGAGAGGAACCGCTAGGGAATAAGTAGTTAAACGTTTCATTAAAAATTAATTTCAGTTTCAGATATTTTTCTCAGGATGCGAGCTAATTTATCTTTTAACCTAGTAATTTACTTGAAAGCGTCTTCGACGATACATTTAAACTTAGTGAGGTCATCAAGAATAGTAGGTATCTTATTAATATATTCCACTTTATCTAAGATGACTGTATCACGTCCTTTATCTGGTCTAGTAATTATTATTGACTTATCTGATCTTAGTGACTTCAGTGCATCAAAAAGGGATTGTGGCAAGATTAGGAAAGATACTTTATAATCATGAAATTCACGAAAGGATGTGTGAGTAACAGAGGTAATATTCTGAATGAGGTTATCCAAATTGTTGTTTTTATTTATTTTTTTTTTAAGAATAATAGCTATTTTTAAAGTTTAAATAATGGTTCACATAATTTAGTTTTAATTTTGGTAATGCAAAAAATAAACCGAAAAATAAAACTTCCTTCTCAGCATTAGTAAGTCTACGTTGTGATAAATTAATTACTACTTCATTCTTATTAATTGTATGTTTAGAGGAAATACCTAGTGCTGCTAACTTCTTAATGTGAGTATTCTTCTTTTTTATCCTCGAATCATTACTGTTAAGCAGACGATTAATTAGGCAGTGATAATTCGAAAACGTTAAACGAAAGGTTGATTCTGCATTATCAAGATCTTTCTTAAGTTGTTTCAGTAATTTATTTATCTCATTAAGTTCATCATTAAGTCATTTGAATTGGAATTATTTGTACGTGTTTTGGTAACCAGCGTTAAACAACTTGAAATTAAGAAATTTAGGGATTATGCCATGTACTTTACACATTTGTAACCACATCCCTAAATTTCTTAATTAATGCATTACGGATACCAGCCAAGGGTAGAAAAATGTTGGATAAAAAAATCACCATGATCCTGCTCTGCCAGAAAAAAAATAGAATAAATAAATAAATAAATAAACAATAAAAGACCAGAGAGAGAGAGAGAGAGAGAGAGAGAGAGAGAGAGACCAATTTGTTTTCTGGCGTGCCTTGATACTCTTCTTTTCAAACACCTCAAGTCGTAGGCAGGCAGAAAAACAGAGTCAGGAAGTGTTCATTGGTTTAGTAAGAGGGACTGAAATTACTGGTATGGTGGACAGAATAAGCATGGGGGCAAGCAAACTTTGTACAGGAAGGGGGAGGGAGGACATATTGTTAATAGATTAAGAACAGTAGTAACCATAACGGTAGAAGATAGAGAGGCAACGCTGTGCTGATGAGAAAATCGCTGCATCATCCACCAAGAGTCCCTGTGCGCCAAGTCAACCAACCTTGAGGACGTCATGTCTGTCGTGGTGAAGGTCGTTAACTCCATCCTCTCCCGCAGCCTTCATCACCGCCAATACCAGATTGATGAACGAGGTCAGCGAGCACTATGGCAACCTGCTCTATCTCTGTGAGGTTTGCTGGTTGAATACTGAGGTCACGTTGTCCCGTGTGTGGGATCTGCAGCAAGAGATTGCCACTCTCCTTTCAGAACAAACTTCCCCATGCTGATAACTTCGACCCAAATTATATTGGGTATATTCACCGTATTGTGGTCATGTTTAGTGGCACATAGTTTTGCTGTGAACGCCTCTCCTCAAAAATTAAATACACCATCTGGCCTTCGTTCCCGGCTCTCAGACAGCCATCTCAGTGTCATCTTTCTGTTGATTACTACATCCATAAAAGTAGACACAGAAACACTTATTTAAGGCAAACAGCAACAATTGTCTCATTAATGTGTATGATTTCCCATAAAATTCTTATATAAAGTGGTTCACTTTTATTGCTCCGGCCTGCGAGCTGCTACCGGAAGTCTCATCTGGCCCTTGTACTGAAAAGGTTGCCCGCCCATATGTTAAATCAATAGTAAAGGTTTTATCCGATACCCTAAGAGAAGATTGTGATAATTTAGGCGCTGCACTGATTCCTCTAGGAGTCTAGGTCATGAAAAATATCAAAGTTAACGGCTTCCCCACCACATTGGTCAATGAAGAAAGATAATGAAGTTGGGGGTGATCATTGAAATTTGCAACCATGGATGTTTCAGTAAGGAGGAAGTGCGTAAGAATGTGCTTTAATTTAGAAGTTGTAAAAAAAAAAAAAAAAAAAAAAAAGAGCTTCGTCGGGGAGATAGGCGTGAGATACTGAGCATAGATTAAATAATAAAGGAGTGACCATGAATTCTTAGCCAGATTATGGAAAATTCTGAAGACTCAAAAGCATGGGCACGAGAGCAAGTTATAGCTTTTCCTCTTATCAACTCCTTTCCTCTGACTGACTGTCTTCTCCCTCTTTCTCACCTCTGCAATGTATCTCTTGCTATTATTTACCGTTATTTTCACGCTAACTGCTTTTCGGATCTTGCTAACTGCATGCCTCTCCTCCTCCTGTGGTCTCGCTGCACAAGACTTTCTACTTTCTCTCACCCCCCTAGTCTGTCCACGTCTCTAATGTAAGAGTTAACCAGTATTCTCAATCATTCATCCCCTTTCTGGTATACTCTGGAACTCCCTGCCTGCTTCTGTATTTCCTCTTTCCTGTGATTTGAACTCTTTCAAAAGGGAGGTTTAAAGACACTCATCCATCAATGTTTGATAATCGTTTCTGATCTCTTTTGGGGGACTGGCGCCTCAGTGGACCTTTTTTTTTTCTACATTTCTATTGCCCTTGGTTAGTAGTGCCCCTTTTACATTAAAAAAGAAAAATATCATTGCGTACATAGACGCAACAGCCAATTTTGGATTGAAATTGAGGATAGAGAAAGAAAAAGGGATCACAAAAGGATCCTCTGTCCATGGCCTCACACCTGAGAAGAAAAGAAGCAGAGATATGAAGGTGCATATGTTTCAGATATTGGAAGTCAAATCTAAGACCACGAAAGTTGCTGAAGTTAATATCGACAAAGTTAAAGAAGGCATGAGGACACCCAGGGTCTGTGATAGAATGACAGCCTGGCATGGGAACATTTATGGCAATCCAGAGGGGGCCGAAGCTGTTTAACTTTTTTTTTATTACCATGATTATAGTTTTGATATTTAAAGTGTGTAGATATCTGCAGTGTGTGTAGAGCAGTGCTGGTAGTAAGAGAGGATGTCTTTATTGAGCACGCCACAGCTGTAGATGCTCTGAATGTACCATGTGGTGTTGAGAGAGGGAAGATTTTGAGTCGGCAACAGATTTATAGCACCCCTTCTCCAGCCACGCCACCTCTCCCCTCCTCCTTACATAGGCTACCTATCAAGGAGTGGTTATACCATAACTGCAGGTGTTCACTGCCAGCATTTTTTTTTTTTTTATGCATATCTCTCTCTCTCTCTCTCTCTCTCTCTCTCTCTCTCTCTCTCTCTCTCTCTCTCTCTCTCTCTCTCTTAATGAACTCGTGTGAGTGCCTTTTCATTTATCATGATTTTGAAAGGATTGAACATTGAGCTTATGTAGTAAGACAGTAAAACGTGACAAAAAAAACTTGACTATTCTGGTTTTTCTTTTGTACTGTGGCTGTAGCCAGTACAAAGAAACAACCAAAGTTCGTTGCAAGATTTGTGGTACTACCATGCAAGCGCATGTTAATTAAATCACTCCTTGGCCACTGTAAAAGAAAAATATAATAATAGATAAATAAATAAATAAATAAAAAAGTAGTAATATTTCGGTCACAATGCACGCAGCCTCACAGCTTGTTTCTTGCCTCTACTCGTACCAGTGCGAGATCCTTCCATAACTGCGGAAGTGAAAGTTACTGTATTTATTCCAAGACACTCATTTAACTTTTTCTTAATTTATCTAGGGGAATTAGTAGTAGCTACAACTATGTAGACAGAAAATCTGCATATATTTAAAGATTCACAGTGTAAATTGTGGCAAGTTGCAAAGAAATGTGACTGCACCCAGTTTTCCTTCATATTTGATAAAAGCACAATGACGCTTCAGTATGTGTTATTTCAACGTAGCATTCACTGGTGGATATACTTTATTGGTTTGTTTCATTTCAAGAAGACACTGCAAACACACACACTACAAAATTCTGAGAAAATGCATGGGGAAGGATAGACTCAAAATTGAAAACTTGATTGGTGAAGGATGATGGTGCTAATTTAATGACAGGCTCTCTCCATTCCCTTGAAATGTTGCAGGAAAAGGACAACACCAACAGTATTTCAGTGCACCTGCCATTCCCTGTGTGTATTTTAGCAGACATATTGCCAACAGCGTTGTCATTTTTTTTTTTTTTTTTTCGTAGAGTCTAAATTGGTTCACGAAGTCTCCGAAGCGAGTTTAGAAATATCGAGAAATGTACCAAACTATTCAAGAGTAAAACATTTCAGACAGAATAGCAGCAACTCTTTGGTCAGGCTGATGAGAGGCTATGAACGTTCTGTTAAGCAGCGGGATGTGCTCACACTTGCCTCTCAGATGGCAACATCCCGTGAATGCTGCCACACAATTAAACCTCTGTTGCAAGCTTTTAAAAACTATCATAACAAAAGGCGTTTTCAATAGTGGTCCGGCACAGCATACACTGTTTGAACTGTAGGTGTGTCTGTGTTGAAAGTGATAACAAATCACAGCTCTGCTGCTAGATGACATATTCCATCTTCCTTGGGAAAAACTGTTGTGTACATCACCCTAGGTAGTAAATTCGTAAAATACAGAAAGAACTTTTAATAGACTCGTCCATTAAGATTCTCGGTCCATTTTCTTAGGAAAAGGAATTTTTCAGGGTTGCAGTAGACAGAGCAGAGGAGAGGCTTGTGAGGCGTGGCGGCAGCCTGCGGTCGTATTTAGAGTTCGAATTTATGAATTCTGAGTAAGTCTTAGAGACTTCAATGTTCACCACCAACTTTGGCTTTCCTCTCCCTTCACTGATCATCCTGGTGAACTAGCCTTCAACTATGCTATCCTCCACGACCTAGAGCAATTGGTCCAACACCCTACTCCTATTTCTTATTTATGCCGTCTTTTAGATACACCCAACATTCTTGACCTTTTCCTAACCTCTTATCCTCATAACCTGTTACTCTCTCGTCTCCGTTGGGCTCCTCCGATCACAATCTCATATCTATCTCTTGTCCTATCGCTCCACTCCCTCCTCGGGATCCCCAAAGCAGAGGTGCCTTTGGCGTTTTGACTCTGCTGGTTGGGAGGACCTGAGGAAGTATTTTGCTGATTTTCCTTGGAATGACTCCTGCTTCCGTGACAGAGACCCGTCTCAGTGTGCCGAGCGCATAACAGAAGTGATAGTGTCTGGCATGGAGGCTTACATTCCTCACTCTTTTTCTCGACCTAAACCTTCCAAACCTTGGTTTAACACAGCCTGTTTTCGTGCTATACATGATAGAGAGGTGGCCCACAAAAGGCACTTAAGCCTTCCATCACCAGAATCTCATTCACTTTATATTTCTACCCGGAACCATGTCAAGTCTGTTCTCCAACTAGCCAAAAACTCCTTCATTAATAGAGTGTCAAAATCTTTCAAGATCTAACTCCCCTTGTGACTTCTGGCATCTAGCCAAAAATATCTCCAATAATTTTGCTTCTTCTTTCCCTCCTTTATTTCAACCAGATGGCACCACTCCTATCACATCTATCTCTAAAACTGAACTCTTCACTCAAACCTTTGCTAAAAACACTACCTTGGATGATTCAGGGCTTGTTCCTCCCTCCCCACCCTCTTACTTCTTCATGCTACCTGTTAAAATGATGTTTTCCTTGTCCTCGCTCGCCTAACCCTCAGAAGGCTAATGGACCTGATGGAATCCCTCCCATTATTTTCCGAAACTGTGCCTCCATGCTTGCACCCTGCCTAGTCAAACTCTTTTCAACTCTGTCTGTCAACATCTACCTTTCCTACATTTTTGCCTACATTCAGCCTGTTCCTAAAAAGGGTGATCGTTCTAATCCCTCATACTACTTTCCTAATGCTTTAATTTCTTGCCTATCTAAAGTTTTTTAATTTATCCTCAACAGGAAGATTCTTCAACATTTATCACTTCACAACTTTCTATCTGACTGCCAGTATGGGCTCCATCAAGGCCGCTCTACTGGTGATCTTCTGGCTTTCCTTACTGAGTCTTGGTTATCCTCTTTGAGAGATTCTGGTGAAACTTTTGCTGTCGCCTTAGACATATCAAAAGCTTTTGATAGAGTCTGGCACAAAGCTTTGATTTCCAAATGACCCTCCTATGGCTTTTATCCTTCTCTCTATGTAACTTCATCTCAAGTTTCCTTTCTGACCGTTCTATTGCTGCTGTGGTAGACGGTCACTGTTCTTCTCCTAAATCTGTTAACAGTAGTGTTCCTCAGGGTTCTGTCCTGTCACCCACTCTCTTCCTATTATTCATTGATAATCTTCTAAATCTAACTTCTTGTCCTATCCACTCCTACGCTGATGATACCATCCTGCATTTTTCCATGTCTTTTCATAGACGTCCAACCCTTCAGGAAGTAAATAGTTCAAGCAGGGAAGCCACAGAACGCCTGACTTCTGATCTCTCCAAAATTTCTGATTAGGGCAGAGCAAACTTGGTATTGTTCAATGTCTTAAAAAATCAATGCCTCCATCTATCAACTTGACACACCTTCCATACAACTATCTCCTCTTCTTCAATGACACTCAACTGTCCCCCACTTTTACAATGAATATCCTTAGTTTGTCCTTTTCTTATAATCTAATATGGAAACTTCACATCTCATCTCTAGCTAAAACAGCTTCTGTGAAGTTTGGCATTCTGAGACTTCTCCGCCAGTTTTTCTCACCTCCCCAACTACTAACTCTGTACAAGGGCCTCATCTGTCCATGTAAAGAGTATGCTTCACATGTCAGGGTGGGTTCCACTCATACTGCTCTTTTAGACAGGGATGGAATCAAAAGCTTTTCATCTCATCAGTTCCTCTCCTCTAACTGACTGTCTTCAGCCTCTTTCTCATCATCTCAGTGTGGCATCTCTAGCTATCTTCTTCCACTATTTTCATGCTAACTGCTCTTCTGATCTTGCTAACTGCATGCCTACCCTCTTCATGCAGCCTCACTACACAAGACCTTCTTTCTCTCACCCCTATTGTGTTCACCTCTCTAATGCAAAAGTTAACTAGTATTCTCAATCACTCATCCCTTTCTCTGGTAAACTCTGGAACTCCCTGCCTCCTTCTATATTTCCACCTTCCTATGACTTGAACTCCTTCAAGAGGGAGGTTTCAAGACACTTATCCTTCAATTTTTTTACTACCACCTTGGACCCTGTTCGGCGACCAGCATCTCAGTGGGCTTTTTTTTATTAGATTTTTGTTGCCTTGGTTGGTGTCCCTTCTACAAAAAAAAAATAAATAAATAAACAAACAAACAGGACAATGCTCGGCCACACATCCGAGGCATGCCCTCATGCCTCACAACACATGAGTGATATGCAGGTCACATAAAATAAATAAACGTATGTGTTTGTGTGTACAAAAAAAAAAAAAAAAAAAAAAAGAACATGAAATGTGTATGAATGTGTAAATTGTGTTTATCTGTGTAAGTCACAAGAGAAGTAACATACTGCCATCACAGAGTATCTCAAACGGAAAATATGTCATTTCTATGCCAAATAAATTCCAAAAATAATACTGCACTGACATTACACTAACAGCGCACACAGCAACAATGCAAAGACTGACAGCTGAGAATCAAAAATCTTAAACTGATGGGAACTGCAGCACTAAAGCAGTTGATGATGCAATATTGAAGCGAAGACTGACGGCTGAGAAGTCCAAAGTCTTGAAGCGACAGGAACAGGAGCACTAAAGCTATCAATGATGCAATATTGAAGCAAAGACTGAAGGCTGAGAAGTCCAAAGTCTTGGAGCAATGGGAACAGCAGCACTAAAGCATTCGAGGTGTGTTGGTGATGGCTTGAGAGTCCAGTCGTGAAACGACAGGAACAACAGCATTAAAGCAGTTGAGATGCAGTGGTAACAGCTTGAAGAGTCCAATCTTGAAACGACAGGAACAGCAGCTACAGATGGTGCGATGTATCGATGAAGGCCCATAGTCATACGGGAACACAGGCTGATGGGCAACCAGGCTGTAGAAAGCTTGACAGAGACCCTGAAGTAGCTGAAGAAAGCACTGTAGACATGGCAGCATACATAGCAGTAGCAGGTGGCTCAGGAGAATGGTCAAGGTGGCAACAGAGGCTGGAGCTATGAGATAGCTGGCTGCTGGAGCATTTGAGTGGGCTTGGGTATATGCCAGAAGAAGCAGACGTGTCTCCATCCCAGTGCTGCCACCATTATATTTTAGTTGTATTCTGGATTGTTTGTATGCTGTGAGGATCTGGAGTGCTGCTAAGGTGTCTCAGAGAAAGACAGAGGTATTGGACTGCTTTATATTAATAATAACTGGTGATACAGAGAACTCCAGCCCACTAGCATCCAGCCCGAGGCAAGGCCGGACACACACACACACACACACACACACATGCATATATATATATATATATATATATATATATATATATATATATATATATATATATATATATATATATATATATATATATATATATATATATATATATATATATATATATATATATATATATATATATATATATATATATATATATATATATATATTCTTTATCACAACATTCAGACCCTATTCCGCCAACCAGTGGTACTCTACAGAGCCTCTATTCTTAAGTAATTGAATTTAAGTATACAAATATGACTAATGCTTAGCAGAGTACTATGTAAAATATTAGAAAACACACACACACACACACACACACACACACACACGCACACTAAAAACTATTCAGAAACATGCTAGTATCATACAAACAAATTGCACATAAAAAGTTTTATACAACATAGTGTTCAGTTAGAGTCATATCTGACATATCATAGGAATCCCTGAATAGAAATGTTTTAAGTCTTTTCTTAAAAAGTTCAATCCTCTTGCTGGTCTTAACATGTAATGGAAGCCTATTGTACAACCTTGGAGCACACACTTGAAAGACTCTGAAACCCATATCCGAGTTACATCTTGGCTCATTCAGCCGATACTCATCTGCTGCATGTCTCACCACATCACTTGTATTAACTTCAGAGGGATGCAACAACTTTCTTAAATAAGCAGGCTTTGCAGTAGTCATGACTTGGTATGTTAGTAAACAAATTTTATAAGTGATCCGAGCTTTTATCAGCAACTAATGTAAATCAATGAGTGAGGTGACACATGTTTTATCATCCTGGCAGCCCTATTCATTGCTAGTTGTAATTTCTTTAGTTGATAATTTGGTAAGTTATAATATAATGATATAATGAGTTGCAGTAGTCCAACTTTGTTATTACATGATTCTGAATCAGAATCTTGACAGAAAGTTCATCCAAATATCTCCTTATGAAGGCAATATTCCTCAGATTATACCTTGCCACTCTCACAGCCTCATTTATTTGGTCATTTAAGCTCAAATACTTATCAACTATGACTCCCAAATCCTTAACCCTATCAGATAAATAAATATTCATAGCATTTACATTTAAACTTTGCACTTCATTAAACCTTCTAAGACCACTCTTTTTTTCCAACAATCAAACATTCAGTCTTCTCTTCATTTAATTTTAATTGTTTTTTTTATTCATCCAACCTTTAATAAGACTCATAACTCTTGTCAATACATTTTCTGTATCTGTATTGTTAACAGTCAAATAAAACTGAGTATCAGCATAGAGAGCAAAAGTTACATCGTATTCCCTTAAAATAAAAGATGGTTCTGTAGTATAAATACTAAATAATACTGGCCCCAACACATTCCCCTGTGGAACACCTTTGTTGAGCTGACAATGCTCAGGAAAGGAGTTCCCCACTTAGACACAAAAGCTCCTATTTACAAGGTAGCTCCTCAGATACTGTAGTGCATGTCTTCTAACTCCTATAATTTGCAGATCTTCTAACAGTAAATCATGCACTACAGTATCAAAGGCAGCACTTAAATCTAATAATATTAAAACTCCACATTTTTCCTCATCCATCATACACAGATCATTAGTGATGCTACACAAGGTTGTTTCAGTTGAGTGTAGTTTCCTATATGCAGACTGATTGTCAGGCAACACATGAATAGTAGATAAATAATCCATTAGTTGAATATGAATTACACTTTCTATAACTTTCGATAGGAATGATAGGTTAGAAACTGGTCGGTATGAGGAAAGTGACTGGCAATCAAGTTTACTCTTTAGAGTCAGTTTAACAATAGCAATTTTTTCACCTTCTGGAAAAACGCATTCACTTATGCTTAAATTGACAGTTTTTAAGAGTACACTTGTGAGCTTCAAAAAATCTCCCCTATTGGTTACATCTGACATAGGAAATATATCTTGAACACAATATATCTTTTTAATATTTTTCAACAAGGCTTGTAGTATATTTATACTCACCTCACTAAAGGAGACCAACATAGGGTATGTCAGGCATATATGTGACATGGTGAGCTTGTTCTGCCTCTTCAAGGCTACTGACAATATTCCTAATTTTTTCATCAAAATGCCTCATTAAATTATTTGCCAGGTCCACATCCGAAAGCCCATCAGGAAGCTTCTTGGCACTCTTCTTACCAGTTAGGTTGTCAAGAATAGAGTACAGTCTCCTAGCATCAGTACTTCTCTCAGTAATCTTTTGCCTGTAGTACATATATTTACATTTTCTTATTAGTTTATTTACCAAATTCTTAGCATGAACATACTCTCTGCAGGATTGTTCCGTGTGAACATGCCATATTTTCTCTTTATATCATCTCACTTTTATGGCATTTGAAATCTCAGCATTAAATCATGGAGCACTATCTTTCTCTACAATGGTTTTTGTAATAACTGGACACATATTTTCATACTCCTTCATATGGGTGTTGTTATATAAAGGAACCAGGCAACTCAAGCAATCCTCAACTTTCACTACAGTGCCAGTTGTATGAAAGCAATTATTATTAATTTCAGTAGAAATTTTGTCTATTTCTGTGTCAAGCAAAGTTGAAGAGTCAAGATTAGTTTTATTTCTGTAAGTGATAGTTTTCTAGGTCCTGATATGACTCGGGACATCAATCATAAATGTAATAAGTTTATGACAAGGAGATGTGGCAAAGTCTGGCTCAACTTCAAGGTGATGAATTCTTACCAGCACACTGTCACAAAACACTAAGTCAAGTATATGTCCTGAAGGAGAAGTGGGTTCATTAACTTTATTTAAGAATTGCAGAGTTGACATCATGTCCATGAATTTTTTACAGTACTGATCATTTACATCATCAATTCTAAGATTGAAATCTCCACAAATAAAGATATCATTTGCACTGTGAAAATGTTCCAAGAAGGTGGTGAATTCTTCAATGAAAGTAACACAGCTAGTCTGTATACAACAATAAAAATTTGTTTATGATTGCTGTTAACCAGAAAACTTGCTACCAATGACTCAAATGTATTATATGTTTGGGGAACAAGTAATTTTATCTGTGTAAATTCATTATTTATCAGTATACCAACCCCCACCCCCACCCTTCCTGTTTGCTCTGGGAACTTGTAGAAAGGTGTGAGTGTTTGGTGTTATTTCATATATTTTGGCTGTCATTAACACTTAAACATGTTTCAGCAAGGGCAAGAATATCAAAAGATTTCTTCACAATTAACTCTCTAATTTCAATAGTCTTATTACCCACTGACTGAATATTCACAAACCCACATTTGAGACTGTTTTGATTCCTAGTATCCATGATCAGTTATATCTCTTACCCTCGCCATTTCAGCATCAAGTGACTTACATTGCCTACTGTTAGCTATGTGATTCACATCATCCCTAGAGGATCTTTGGTCTTTGGTAAGGTGATTACAAGCAGATTTAGCACAACTGGCAACATCTCCATTACTCTTAAACTTACAATTACGCTCTGAGTCTCCATACACAGAAATAGTAGCAGTTAAATACATGATACCTGTCATGCACAGTATATCTAACTCACTTAAGACACACAACATCTCCATGCTTATGTATCAGCCCCCTAACATCAGGTGTACATCTCAATATGTAGTGTACACTGTTACCATTGGCAGGCTTATCAAATACAAGCTTAACTTTATCATGCACATTGTCTACACTTTGAAGATAAACATTTTTAGCAACCAAATATTCAACAATATCTTCTCTACTCTCCTCTTTAGAAACATAACAGATCATTATCTTAGGATGAAGCTTCTTAGTGAAATTAATTTCCAAATTTTTTTAATCCATTACTGATCCTGTGAGCCGCCATCTGGCGATCAGACTCACTAGCAAAATTCATGACAGCATTGCCACCACTTGTGAACTTAGCATCCACTACTGGCACATCCTTCAGCACCTTCGCAAGTTCTGCTTTCCTGCTGGCTACATTATTATCCTTATCAGTAGATTTTACAACCAAAAGATTTTTTTCCTTTGTAACAGATGGATAGGACTTAGCATTGCTTACATTCTCCCTTCCAACTGGATTAGCATGCAAGGTAACCATGGTACCTATTATCAAATTTTTCATGTCAGCTAGTATATTTCTCTTATTTCCAAGTACTGATACAGATGTAGCAGCCATATCATTTGCTGCCGAGACATCTCCCCACACACTAGCATGCACATTAACAACAGTGTTGATAATCTCATCTTTTACCTCATGCAGCTTCTGGTTTAGGTTTTCTGTGCTAGCAACTATTTTAGACACGTAATCCTCTAGGTTAATGCAGGTACAACCCTGCTCTAGTTTACCCTTCAAGGCTTTATTTCTTTGATTTAACATTTCATTTTCCCTGTTTAGCTTCTTTACCTGCTTACCCAGCTCATCATCTAGCTTGTCATGCTCCTGGTAGACACAGAGCACTTTCTTCCTGCATGGGCAGCACAAACAATCCACTTTTACCAGATCCTTATCCTGCACATACTGCAGGTACACACACACCTTGTGGTACCAGCTGGGACACAGATCACACCCCACCCAGCCTGAGGAAAACTGCCCCCTTGCCAGTGCTGGCAGATGGTAGGACCAGCCATCTTTACACTAACCTTTAGAGCCCAAGAAAGCTTACAAGAGACTTACAATAACAGTGCAAAAATACTGGTTCAGTGAAGAACCAGCAGAACATGGCTTCCATGATGTAAACAAAGAGGCTCACATTTCACTACCTCTGATATTACTATCAGTAATAACCTAGGACCAAACCCTGCTTAGCTACTGACTGGTCCACAGTGCCTTCAAGACGTCATATATTAGTAGCAATAGTAGTCAGATTACTTTCCTTTGCCAGAATAAATGGGAATATATATATATATATATATATATATATATATATATATATATATATATATATATATATATATATATATATATATATATATATATATATATATATATATATATATATATATATATATATATATATATATATATATATATATATATATATATATATATATAAGTAGGAGATACACCAGCCAAGGGCAACAAAATCCATAAAAAAAAAAAAAACTGAGATGCTGGTCCCCGAATAGGGTCTAAAGCGGTATTCAAAAATTGAAGGATAAGTGCCTTGAAACATCCCTCTTGAAGCAGTTCAAGTCATAGGAAGGTGGAAATACAGAAGCAGGCAGGGAGTTTCCAGTTTAGATTATAAGTAAAGGACAGACCAAGGATGTTCAGTGTAGAAGAGGGGGACAGTTTAGTGTCACTGAGGAGGAAGAGTGGTTAGTTGTCTGGAAGGTTGTGTTGAGCTGATAAATGAAGGAATTGAGTTTTTGAGGCATTGAACAATACTAAGTTTGCTCAGCCCCAATCAGAAGTCAGGCGTTCCATGGCTTCCCTGTGTGAACTGTTTATTTCCTGAAGGGTTGGACGTCTATGAAAAGACATGGAAAAGTGTAAGGTGATATCATCAGCGTAGGAGTGGATAAGACAAAAAGTTTGGTTTAGATCATTGATGAATAATAGAAAGAGTGGGTGATAAGACAGAACTCTGAGGAACACCAATGTTAATAGATTTAGAAAAGTGACCATCTACCTCAGCAGCAATAGAATGGTCAGAAAGGAAACTTGAGATGAAGCTACAGAGAGAAGGGTAGTAGCCGTAGGAGGGTAGTTTGGAAATCAAAGCTTTGTGCCAGACTCTATCAAAAGCTTTTGTTATGTCTAAGGCAACAGCAAAAGTTTCAACAAAATTTATAAGAGAATGACCAAGACTCAGTAAGGAAAACCAGACCAATAGAGCTACCTTGACAGAACCCATAATGGCAATCAGATAGGGTGTGAAGTGATAGATATTTAAAAATTTTCCTGTTGAGGATAGATTAAAAAAACTTTAGATAGGCAGGAAATTAAAGCAATAGGACAGTTGCTTGAGGAATTAGAATGGTCACACTTTTTAGGAATAAGCTGAATCTAGGCAAACTTCCAGTAGGAAGGAAAGGTAGATGTTGATAAACAGAGTTGAAAGAGCTTGACTAGGCAAGGTGCAAGCACAGAGGTGCAGTTTTGTAAAACAATAGGAGGGACCCAATGAGGTCCATAAGCCTTCTGAAGGCTTAGGCCAATGAGGGCATGAAAAACATCATTAAGGATTTCAGTAGGCACCATTAAGTAGTCAGAAGGTGAAGCAGAGGGAGAAACAATCTTGCTGGCACTGGCTGACAAGGGTTGGGAAAAAAAAATATATTATTGATTTTTGTTTTTTTATTTATCCTTTTATAAAAATCAGCTTACATAAGTAATCAAAAAGTAATCTAGTATGAAGCAAAACATTTCAAGTGTTACTTAGAGGACAAACACTTGTTTAGGTCATGTTGATATGGGCTGGTCCAGCTGGACAAAGCCTTTGTTAACTTATATTATACAGAAAATGAATGGGTCAGGCTTGACTATTTTTACATTTTTTTTTTTTATGTATATGTATATGTACATATATAGACCTTATTTATCAATACATAAAACTAAATTTTGATAAGTATAATATTTTTTAAATCTCCCTCCCAAAAAAAACACTTTTTTTTTTTAATGCCAACCCTACAGCTGACACATGAGGCATCTTGTCGACACTGGGCAAATAGTTTTTTTTTTTTTTTTTAATGCCAACCCTGCAGCTGACACATGAGGCATCTTATCAACACTGGGCAAATGCATAAATTTTTAATTTTTGAGTTATGAATGTTTAAGTCTGTAAAGATGGCAGACATGGAATATTACAAAATAGCATGTTATATATATATATATATATATATATATATATATATATATATATATATATATATATATATATATATATATATATATCTGGAAGACAGATTTATACATCAGGAGGGAGAGAAAAAAAATGCAATGTTTTTTTTTCAGCATGCAGTAATTCTTGTTCAATCTACTTGAAATTTATTTCTGTATTAGATGTCAATGAATCCAAAATACTGTGAAAATTTCATCCAAAAATTTAAATAATTTCCCTCCCCCCTTCACTCTAGGCCTTGCAATTTCCTTTGTGGCAGTAATATACTGTGACTAAGTCACAGCTTTTCAATGCCCAATATGCCTTGAATAAATTGTTAATATTCTCCACCCCACTTTTTCATAACACTTGTTCTTACAGGTACAAGCTGGGCCTACCTTCTCTACAACAGCCCCATACCTGTTGACATAGCCATTCTTACTGTCTCTTTTGGCCTTCTTGTGGTACCTTAGCCAAGTCTCCGGCCTCCTCTTGCATGAAGGCACGAGTGGCAGTGTATTGGCATTATCCTGGTTGGTATTACTCGCCATGGTACAGAGTAATTTTAACTCGTAATCCACAAAATATGTGGAATGTAAACACTAAACAAAGCCAGGCTTCACTCATGTGTTTGGCAGGATAACTAGTGGGAGTGCTAGCATGCATCTGATTGGCTGAGAAGCAGCCCTTTAACTCAGACAGTGGTAGCTGCACAACCATTGGTAGGGCTATACAATGACATTTGCCCCTCATGCTCTGAAATCCCAAAAGTCCTCCACCGCTCCATGTGTGAAAGACTGGGGAGATTGAACCTAGACCCACACATGGGTCAGAATCACAAAACACTCTTCATACTGAGCTTCTCAGTGCTTCTGATGGGGTTGGCACATCCATCCTTTGTCTACAAGATGCCTCATATGTTCTCCTAGGTTGAATTAGATGGTGAATCCAACACTGGTGTATTTCTTGATCACATTACAACCAATACTTCTGCTTCTGGATTAATTTCTTCCTAAATGCTTCCTATGCATGCTTCTTCTTCTTTTTCTTTATTTTTGGGATCTCCTCAAGTACAACAACCTCTGCCACTCCACCATTGATAACTTCCTCTGCATCCCCCTCCTGTTGTTGTTGCTTCTTTTTCTTCTTTTTTTGGGGAGACTCTGCAGCCACCTCTGCTGTCACTTCTGCTGCCACCTCCATTTTCCCTCCAATCAAGTTCTCTGAATCCAGCTGTTGCTGGAGCTTCTTCTTCTTCTTCTTCTTCTTTACTGAATCCTCCAGATTCTGTATATAAGAACATTATGTTAACAGTGCCATAATTATAAGATTACTACTTATTAAACAATGGCAGCAGTCAACAAAACTGGAAAAAAATCTTTCTACATACCACACCAGCAAACATGTATGAGGTGGCCTAGATGATGTACCACACATTCATATACCCATCATTCACCCTCTCAGCTTCATTAGAAAAAAATAAGTGCTGATATTCTCCAATTATTACCACACATTAGCATTTTGATGAAAACTACTTGCCTGAGTAGGTTCTTCATTAACCTCTGTCTCAGCTACTACTGTTGTTGCCATCTCAGCAGCAGCTTTCTTTTTCTTCTTCTTCTTCTTGGGTACCTCAGTCATTTCTTCACCATCTATGGAAATATAATAGTTTTTCATTAAGACAATGGCTCATCATTCACATCAAGACAGATAGATAAACATGAACATTTCTGTTCCACATGTATAGACGTCTCCACACTTGATAAAGCAGCTTTCCTATTTTTATTTCTTGCGAAAGTAATACGTCAACTCAAAGTTTTCAAGAGGTAAATATCACTGGCCAAAAGTCTCTGATGTGTCAATTAGGCCATGCCTCTTTTGTTAACCCAACTTTGTATTCCCCTCCCCATTCTATCATATATATATATATATATATATATATATATATATATATATATATATATATATATATATATATATATATATATACACATTATATCATATTAGAGAGAGAGAGAGAGAGAGAGAGAGAGAGAGAGAGAGAGAGAGAGAGAGAGAGAGAGAGAGAGAGAGAGAGAGAGAGAGAGAGAGAGAGAGAGAGAGAGAGAGAGAGAGACAGAGAGAGAGAGAGAGAGAGAGATGGAGTGAGTAGAGAAATAAGAAATATATTACATTCAGACACACTCAGTGAAAGTGATGAGTTAAAGACAAAAATCATTTATATGGGACCAAGTGTGACAACAGCTTCCCTGTATCTTCCCTATTCTGCCTACCTGTCTGTTGGTCCATTGGTCTATCTTGTGTATGAATTATGTCAACTTGAGTGATTGTCCACTGTCCTACCTCTTGTATCTTGAGTTTGACCATCAACTTTGGATTACATTATACCCTAAACATTTGTTTTAGTAACTGGGCAATCATTAGGAAGTACCACATAGGTGTTATGGTTTAAATTGTTTTTTATTTATACTGCCTGAGAGAAAGAGAGAGAAAGAAAATTTTATTTTAATTTCCATGGTATCAGTTTCAATGTCAAAGAGGGAGAAAGAATGGGGGATGAAGAATGTACGAGAAGCATGAGTCTGTGAAGAAGGTATGAGAAGCATGGGAGTGTGGAAAAGGGGCATGAAGTGGAATGTGGAAGGGCAGAGGAAGACAGGCCAAAGATTCTCAAAGGCAGCCTCTAGCCAATGACAGCTATCATGATAAAAAGATGACAGATGTCACTTTCATTGAGTCTGGAGCCATCTGTACAGTGCTCATTTTTAAGACATTGTTTGAGATTAATTAATGCATTAAATTCTGAAATCAAGTAGGAGTTCTCTTTTAAGTGTTACCACCTACATAAGCAATCTCAAGGTTGCTGAAATTATTCTCAAGGCATACCATTGATTAATTCATCCAGTTTCCTCTTCTTGGTTTTCGTTTCTTCCTTCATCTTTGCATTGTGTTCCTCCAGGGCTGCTTTCATGACCTCGGCGTTCTTGCGGGGAACATCCCCAGTCTCGTAGAACTTGAGTCTCTCCTCTACCTGCTCCCGAAGGCGCTCCCCAAACACCGAAGACAGACTCTCTAGGGGTGAAAGGTGGATGTTATGTACTATTACTCACATTAACAGTACACAGTGCTGAAGAAATGAGATAATATACACTGCTCATAAGATAAACTACTTATACATTTAGTAATGATATTGGAAATGATGATGGCAATGTTGCCTGAGCACTTTGAGAAGTCACAAGGGTCACCGAGATTTTCACGTGTGTGCATGTATGTATGTATGTATGTATGTATGTATGTATGTATTATTTATTATTATTATTAAACATAACGGAGAAGGCAGAGTGGGACGAGCGCAAGCGCTATAAGTTGCCAGATGACAACCCCCACCCACCTTGACCGTATGTATGTATATATATACATATATACATATATATATATATATATATATATATATATATATATATATATATATATATACATATATATATATATAAAAGCATATGAGGTCATCAAGCAACAAACCTGAGAAACAATCAATGCGGGAAGCCATGGAACATTTGTTGGCCAGGTACCTGGAGATACGGCCTTTATTGGACACATCAGCTCGCCCAATAAATGTGGAATGGTAGATAAGGCCATATTTTGGGGTGTTGGAGCGTGTCTTAATGGCACGGAAAAGGGCCTTTTCTGCCCCAAGGATCTGCACAGTGGAAGCTGGGTACTTGGCCAAGTTAGTAAGAGAACCGGCATGAGAGATGAGACGAGCCCCAACCACCTCCCCGATCAGGACAGCCAGGTTGGGGGCCACAAAGTCCATCTTTTTCTTTAGATACTGTGCCAGCTGTTTGCGGTACTCAGAGAGACTGGAGACGCGCTTGGCAAACCTCTCTATGTTCATGAGATCAATGGTAGATATGTCCATTCCCATGGACATCCTTGCTGCATCCAGGATGGCCTGTGCCATGGCCGAGTCCATGGTGATCTCCTCAAGCTTGGGCAAAGACTCCTCACTCAAAGTTTTGCGATCCTTGATGAATTGTGCACACTTGCTATACTGGTAGTTGTCTGTCACCACCTTGGCTAGCTCTGGAAAGTGGTAAGAGTACCATTCCCTGAAATTAGTAAGAAATATTAGTTCCTTCAGTCAGTAAAATATCTATTAATTATCCCTTCTTTCCACACTCAACTAATGACATGAATGTTAACCATGAAAATACAAATGAAATGAATGTTGACCATGAAAATACAATCTACTTTACAACATACTCCACACTTCTGCCTTTGCAGACACTGAAAACTACAAGAACTTAATACTCATCAAACCAAGCACAACATACTTAATCCTCATAGCAAAGGTGTTGATGTCTTTGTCCAGCTGGTCAATGAGAGAAATGCTCTGGATGATCATGTTGTCAGCACGGTTGATGTTAAACTTGACCTTGCCACGGGAGTAGGAGTGACCTAGGCCAAGCTCTGTCTGCTTCATGGAGGCAAGGCTGAGCCCCTTCACAAAATGGGAGAGGTGTGTGCGAATGCCTCGAATAATCTGGGGGAAAATGCAGGGAAGGAAAAATTACTCTTCCTTGCGACGACTGTACGAATTCCTCATCTATTATCAAACTCCAATGGGCAAAGAAAAAAAACAAGCAGGCAAACACAAAACATCCAGAAGACCTCACCTCAGGCACCACACCAACATGAGTGACACCCACAGCTAGTGCTTCATTGATGGCAGCTCCCAGTTTGGAGTCGCACACACCCAGCTGCACTTTGCTCTTCTTCTTGGGGAGGTTGGTCTCCAGGAAAGCCTTCAGCTCCTCCGTCAGCAGTCCTGGGAACAGAGGCATGTTCTGTCTTGATTTATTTTCATATTTTATTACAAACTACTAAAACAGATGGAGAGGGAGAGGAAGAATATCCATTTTATAATCAATCATGACAAGTGTTGGCACCAATGACAACAAACAACTTGCCTTCAGACACAGCATTAATGTTCTCCAGTGCCTGGGCTGCTGAGGTGAAGGCACGGTAGCCCACCAGTTTCACAACCTGCTGGAATTTTGCAGCTTGTGTCACTGCTTCCTCTACTTGTGGCAGGAAAGCTCCCACTTCCTCAAACTCCCGTACGCTGAACAGCCCATAGCCAGAGGCATGTTCAAACACAATAAAAAGCTGCATCTGTTGGTAAATAGTACAGAAATAGTCATTGTTAATAGATAGACATGAAAGACTTACAAATTGAGAAAATTTCTTAAAAAGCACTCATTGACTCATTCCTGAGGAGGGGACTCAAACATTAACACATGTATATTCATACATACAATGAATAATGGCTGGTAGGTAATGCAGTTACAAAATAATAGATAAATAAATAAATAAAAATAAAAAATAAAAAAATACAGCCAAACGACAAAATCCAAACCAGCTTTTATACACTTTATAAGAAAAAAGGAAAATCTTAAGAACAACGCACCCAAGATTATTTTCAATAAGGTGTGCTTTCAAGAAGTGTAAGTAGTATAGCTACATGTCTGTAAAGGTTTTACTGATCGCTCGTTGATATTAAGGTTACAATACAATGTTAAAGTTTCTCCAGTGTTCCCGAGATCCGGCCTGCTGGTTAGGTTAGGTATATAATTATTCTGGCATATTGGTTGAAACTTAAATTTTACCCCAAATTTTTTTATTCTAGGGAAATTTCCCTAGATTTTCAAAGTCCATTCATTGGTCTTTTATGTGCCCCCCCTAAAAAAAAAACGATTCCCCACGTGCCCCCAAGGTTGTTGGGGGAGAGGGGAAAGATTAATAAGATATGTGTGGAGGTATTTCTTAAGAATTACCCCCCAAATTTTTTTTATTCTAGGGAAATTTCCCTAGATTTTCAAAGTCCATTTATCGGTCTTTTATGTCCCCCCCCAAAAAAAAACCCGATTCCCCACGTGCCCCCAAGCTTGTTGGGGGAGAGGGGAAAAGATTAATAAGATATGTGTGGAGGTGTATTTCTTAAGAATTACCAGAAAAAAACAAACTAGGGCTGGGCTACAACTGAAAAGAAACAAGAAATTTAAAAAATACATTAAGATTATTGAAAGATTCGACTACGGAAAACTAGATTTCTAGAACTAAAATCCTTAAATATTACAGCCTCACCATCACCACCACACCAACTCTGCCTCAACTATGTGAAGTGAAATAAGTTGAGTATACTGATACACAGGGTATTGGTAATATTCACGGTGGTTTAACCGCCGCCCAACACCTGCCTCATCACTACCACCACACCGCGCCACAACTCACCTTACTGCGACGCCCTCGCCCTGCCGCTCTGCTCTCTGACACAACCCGAGTGTAGCAATTCACGACTTCAACTCTAACACCTTATTAGCCACACATGTTAAGGCACACACCAGTGACACCACTGCCTCCGATCACGACCATGTGGCTTCCTATAGTAAACACTCCGCCGGCAGACTCCCCTTCTGATTGGCTGGCGGCCCTAGTGTCCCTGCCCGGCAGCCAATCGTGGCGCGGGAAACACGCCACCACGCCTGCCAAGATGAGACAGCCGACAACTTGTCGACTGTCTCATCTTGGCTTGTCGGCTTGTCGGTGACAAGCGCAATGCTGTTTTACCTATAAAGTCTTGTGTGTTGTGAAGCGTGTAGGACTCTCATTAGGACTATTTTCAGCATTGGTGGAACTGCGGGGAAGCACGGGGAGGACGTGCCCCTCACATTTTTGGGTTATGTCTCAATGGATGCTCCCCCCCCCCCACCATATTTCAGGACAATACCTTCTCTTTCAATAACTAGAGACAAATTGGTAACATAGTAATGAAAAAGAAATGTTATTAAAGAAATTAATGGGTCTATAATATTATGATCATGCAAAAAATGTGGGTAAGGTAACAGATTATACCTTAATATAAGATTAACGTACACAGCATGGTTGTTTAATTATAATCTGAAGTCGAAACTATAGTCCGAACGTTTGTTACTTGTACAGTACTTTGCCGGAAGGTAATAATGTGAGAGATCCATGGAAGTATAATTATATCTAATCTAATCACAAGTCTGCTACGAGAACAACAGCTGCGGCAGTATTTTAAGTGTGATCTTTGTTTATTATCTTCTTTATACTATAGTTTTTATAAGGTCATCAATATAACGGTATTGTTTGGTATAACGGTTATTATATTACTAATGCTCCATAAGTTAGAAGCTCCTAATTTAGTGTCAATGCTATAATGAACAGTTGATCCCATGCACGTGTACTGGACCTGGTTATGAGATTCTGGGTATGTTTAGGACAAGAATACAATTATGCTCTTAACGCTATGACAAAAATATGAGTTCGTGAACAATAAAATGAGCGTAGGACTCACCAAAATCGGGGTGTATTGTGGGTAGTAGGCTACTGTCTGATTGCCAAAAAAAGGAGAGATGCTTCTGTTTCTTCACCAAAACAGTAGAAAATTCCCACGATGTATGTCAAGTGTTAATTGATTTTGTGGATCATAGTTTTCCCGTTGTCATTAAATAAAAAGTAGAGGTTTGGTCTGTCAAATACATTTCTTTCCTTTAACTCAAATAGTGATTAGATTTTATCTGTTTCTCTTGGTATTCTGGGACTTCAAGCTAATTGCTGACTGTTATATTGTTCTTAGAATTATGCGATCTATCAGGTCAGGTACGTGAAACATCCGGCCAGTTACCGAATACCGGATAACAATTACTATTCGGTGCACCCTTATTTATTATTATTATTATTATTATTATTATTATTATTATTATTATCATTATTATTGTTATTATTATTATTACTATTATTTCATGTAAGAAGGGCACCGGCCAAGTTCAATAAAATTATAATGATAGAAAAAAAAAAGCCCACCGAGATGCCGGTCCCTGAAGAGTCAAAAGTATTTTGAAATCTCCCTCTTGAAAGAGTTCAAACCATAGGAAGGTAGAAATACACAAGCAGGAAGGGAGTCCCAGAGTTTACCAGAGAAAGGGATGGATGTTTGAGGATACTATTTAACTCTTACATTAGAGAGGTAGACAGAGTAGAGGTGAGAGAAAGAAGAAAGTCTTAAGCAGCGAGGCCGCGAGAGGAGGGGAGGCATGCAGTTAGCAAGATCAGAAAAGCAGTTGGCATGAAAATAGCAGTAGAAGATAACAAGAGATGCAACATTGCGGCGATGAGAAAGAGGCTGAAGACATTCAGTTAGAGGAGAGGAATTGATACGACGAAAAGCTTTTGATTCTACCCTGTCTAAAACAGCGGTATGATTGGAATCCAATACATTTGAAGCATACTCCATACATGGGCTTATGGATAAGGATCCTCTATAGAGTTAGCAGCTGGTGCGGGGGGGGGGGAACTTGGCTGAGACGACTGAGAATGCCTAGCTTCATAGAAGCTATTTTAGCTAGAGATGAAATGGGAAGTCTAAATTATAATAATGGAGAGACCGAGGATGTTCAGTGTAGAAGAAGGGGACAGTTGAGTATTAATGAAGAAGAAGGAATAGTTGTTTGGAAGGCTGTGTCGATTTGATAGATGGAGGAATTTAGTTTATAAGGCACTGAACAATACTAAGTTTGCTCTGCCCCAATCAGAAATTTCAGAAAGATCAGAAGTCAGGCGTTCTGTGGCTTTCCTACGTGAACTGTTTACTTCCTGAAGGGTTGAACGTCTACGAAAAGACGTGGAAAAGTGCTGGGTGGTATCATCAGAGTAGGAATGGATAGGGCAAGAAGTTTGGTTTAGATCATTGATAAATAATAGGAAGAGAGTGGGTGATAGGGAAGAACCCTGAGGAACACCACTGTTAATAGATTTAGAAGAACGGTAACCGTCTACTACAGCAGCAATAGAACGGTCAGAAAAGAAACTTGAGATGAAGTTACAGAGAGAAGGATAGAAGTTGTTGGAGGGTAGTTCGGAAATCAAAGCTTTGTGCCAGACTCTATCAAAAGCTTTTGATATGTCTAAGGCAACAGCAAAAGTTTCAGCAAAATATCTACAAGAGGATGACCAAGACTCAGTGAGGGAAGTCAAAAGATCACCAGTACAGTGGCCTTGACGGAACCGATACTGGCGATCAGATAGAAGGTTATGAAGTGATAGATGTTTAATAATCTTCCTGTTGAGGATAAAAAAAAAAAAAAGGCAGGAAATGGAAGAATTCACAGGCAGACAGGATGCATTCACCTCTATATTTACAAATAATACTGAATACCAATCTAATGATGCTCTTTTATTGGCAAAGGAGTAAATCGGACAGATTGGACTATAACATCAAACCACGCACGTTATAAGTGCATTGAATTCCCAGTAAATCTGGGGATCACCTGAAGATCCGCCACCCCAGCCGCACTCGGGGTGGCAGATCTTCAGGTGAGACAATCTGGGGTGGCGGATCTTCAGGTGATCCCATACTTATAATGAAATAAACTTTTTTCCGCATTTTTTATATCCACTCAGTTTTTTTAATGCGTTCATGTTGTTAGGTTAGGTTAGGCTAACCTAACCTAACCAAGTGAGAGAGTCTGGGGTGGCGGATCTTCAGGTGAGACAATCTGGGGTGGCGGATCTTCAGGTGATCCCTGTGGGGTGGCGGATCTTCAGGTGATCCAAATCTGGGATCCAATGTAAAGATTAGGTATCATTATTAAAAAAAAAAAAAAAAAAAAAAAGGAATTCCAGAGTTCAAAGTAATTGATTCGAGATGGTTTGATGTCTGCCTTGGAACGAAGCACCACATGAGTTCGAATAATATATGCACTATTATGAATTATGATGTATGAAAGCCGTCCACTTCAGTAAGTTCAGTTGTAGGTGCTACGTGTGATGATGGGTGTGGTGTGTCTCGCTGTTATTCTGCAAGAACAAGGCTGTGGGAGTTTCTCAGCAACCACGGGTTGGTGAACAGAACTTTTTAAGTACCCGGTAATTGTCTAATACTGAGTTTTTTTTTAAATTATAAATCAGTGAATTATTTGCTGCTTTCTCCCCGCCCAAAACACCCCTCATTCCCACATGTTCCCCAAGCTTGTTGGGTTGGAGGGAAAGGGGGGTAACATGCCCCCACTTTATATTTACGTTTTAGGTGTAGCTAAAGGTATATGCGAAATAATGGAAGATAATTGATCAGTAATAAGACCGGGAAAGGAATAGATAATTACCAAGCATTTCACACGATAACCATGATCAGCTAGAGCTAACAGGACACTACTCCACTGTCCAAAACGCGGGTGCTGGGATCGAATTTGCAGGCTTTCGGCGACTATAATTATAGTCCAGCTTGATATTTACTACAGAGGCGGTTGTGGCAAGGTGATAAATATTTCGGCTTTTCCGGCGCTGACAGGCGAAGGCGGCACTAGGATTTTTTTTTTTTTTTTATGTAAAAGAGCCACTGGCCAAGACAAACAAAAAATAAATAAAAAAAGGCCTACTTATTGCCAGTTCCCATATAGTTGTCAGATAGAATGGTAAAAAAAAAAAAAAAAAAAATGGATAAGTGTTTTGAAACCTCCCACTTGAAAGAGTTTGTCATAGGAAAGTGGAAAGAAGCAGGCAGGAAGTTCCAGAGGTTACCAGAGAAAGGGATGAATGATTAAGAATACTGGTTAGCTCTTGCATTAGAGAGGTGGACAGAATAGGGGTGAGCAAAAGAAGAAACTCTTGTGCAACAAGGTTGAGGAAGGAGGGAAGGCATGCGGTTAGCAAAATCATAAGAGCTGTTAGCGAAAAAAAAAAAAATAGCGGCAGAAAACAGTAAGAAATGTAAATTTGCAATGATGAGAAAGAGGATGACAGTTAGAGGAGAGGAAATGATGAAACAAAAAACTTTTGATTTCACCCTGTCTAAAATAGCAATATGAGTGAACCCCCCCCCCTCCTCTGACATGTGATGCTTACTCCATACATGGGTGGATAAGACCCCTGTAGAGAGTTAGCAATTGGAGGGTGGGGGGAGGGGCGAGAAAAACTGGCAGAGACAACTCAGAACGCCTAATTTCATAGAACCTGTTTTAACTAAAGATGAGATGTGAAGTTTCCAGTTTAGATTATAAGTAAAGGACAGACTGATGATGTTTCAGTGTAGAAGAGATTGAAGATGAGGGAATAGTTATCTGAAAGGTTATGTCAAGTTCATAGATAGAGGGATTGAGTTTTTAAGGCATTGAACAATACTAAGTTTGCTCTGCTCCAATCAGAAATTTTAGAGAGATCATAAGTCAGGCGTTCTGTGCCTTCCCTGCATGAACTGTATAATTCCTGTGGGGTTGGATGTCTACGAAAAGACAGGAAAAGTGCAGGATGGTATCATCAGCATTAAGAGCAGGTATGACAAGAAGTTTAATTTAGAAGATCATTGATGAATAATAGGAAGAGAGTGGGTGACAGGACAGAACCCTGAGGAACACCCCTGTTAGTAGACTTAGGAGAAGAACAGTGACTGACTACCACAGCAGAAACAGAACAGTGTGAAAGGAAATTTGAGATGAAATTACAGAGAGAAGGACTGAAGCCATAGGAAGGTAGTTTGGAAATCAAAACTTTGTGCCAGTTTCTATCAAAAGCTTTTGATATGTCAAAGGCAACAGCAAAAGCTTCACCAAAATCCCTAAAAGAGGATGACCAAGATTCAGTAAGGAAAGCCAGAAGATCACCAGTAGAGTGGCCTCAATGGAACCTATACCAGTGATCAGACAGAAGGTCATGAAGTGATAGATGTTTAAGAGTCTTCCTGCTGAAGATAGATTCAAAAACCTTAGAAAGGCAGGAAATTAAAGCAATAGGACGGCAGTAAGGAATACAGATATGAGCCACCCACGAAAGGAAAGGCAGCAATGTCTGACACACATAGCTGGGAAAAAATATCAGGATACCCTTGACTTATGGAAAGCTTAATTAAGTCAAACTGGAGCAATAGTAGTAGTAATAGTAGTAATAACAGTAGTAGTATACACATTTCACCCAAACTTCAAAATTTTAAATTAAGACTGACTCCAACAATAGCAGCCTCAGAGTCATTGTCTGAGGATGGGACCAGAAATGTGCCCAGGTTGGACTGCTCAAGACACTTTAGGACTGGTACTAGTACCAACCCAAAGTGTCTTGACACCACTCTCAACTTTTTTTATGTCAGCTGCAACATTTGTAGCCTTAGATCCAGTGGAACATCACCGCTCATTATCTTTTCTTTTCTGAAACACGGGTGTCTAAGGTTTCTGACAATAAGCTTTTCTTTCTTCACTCCTACTCTTCTATCCTCACTTTCAATCCAAATATTGTATTTATGTGGAAAATAACCTGAGCTGTTTTCTTGCCACTCTTGAGTCTTCCAATTTTTTTACTATCTGCCTTTGACTTCTGAGTCACTCTCAGAGGTACCTCTGACTAAAAAAAAAACTTTGACCACCCACTGAGAATGCGAGTCCCTAAGGAGAGGTCAAAAAAGATCATCCAGGATTGGAGGATAAGTGTCTTGAAACCTCCCTCTTGAAAGAGTTCAAGTCATAGAAAGGAAGAAATACAGAAGCAGGCAGGGAGTTTTAGAATTTACCAGAAAAGGAATGAATGACTGACTCTTGCATTAAAAAGGTAGAGAAAATAGGGGTGAGAGAAAGTAGAAAGTCTTGTGCAGTAAGGCTGCAGGAGGAGCAAAGGCATTCATTTAGGAAGATCAGAAGAGCAGTTAGCATGAAAATAGTTGTAGAAGATAACAAGAGATGTGACACTGTGGTATTGAGAGAGAGGCTGAAGACGATCTGTTATAGGAAAGGAGTTAAGAGAAAATGCTTTTGATTCCACCCTGTCTAGAAGAGTGGTGTGCATAGCTGTGTGCAATAACAAAAAAATTTATCTCAATAACCAATAAATTGATAATGATAACCTTATCAGCAATAAGCAATGATTGATAACTGGCAATAAATTTATCACCTGATAACTGATAAGCAATGAATTAATAAATCCAAGATTCCAATAATGATTTTAACATTTTTAAGTAAAAAAAAAAAGATATATATATATATATATATATATATATATATATATATATATATATATATATATATATATATATATATATATATATATATATATATATATATATATATATATTATATTCAAATCTTTATTTTGATCTATCTTAGAAAACTTAGAAAAATTTTAGAAAAATTCAAGTTCAATGTTTATCTGATCTCTTCACAAATGAAAATTACTGTTTTGAGTTAAAAACTTCAACATGCTCATATTCCAAAAAACTAAAATTGTCAATTATTAATAGTTTGAAACCAAAAGTTTTGGCAATACCAATGAATCAATAATGCTTGAAAAATAATTATTGGATAATCAATAATCTGATATCATTATTGTGATAAATTATCATAATAATTTACTGTAATAATGCTCACCTATGGTGGTATGAGTGGAACTCCCACATACAGGGTGCCCCACGAGTTAAGGTACATACTTTGGGATTTGATAGTTCAAGTAATTCTAAGTCAAAAATACTCTTTACATATATACCATGTCTTGCTTTATTTTGCAAAAAATTAACATGTGAGTTGTGTGTTGTGGGAACCACTCGTCTGGATGGGCCTCCGCCTCCTTCCTCCCCTCCTTGGCTCACTACTATCTGCGGCATTGTCATAATTTTTTGTGTGCATTCTACGCTGTCAAAGTGTTACAGGAAACAGGTAGTAAATGATGAATTAAATTTTTGTATGTGTCAGTAAAGAAAATGTACAGGTAACACAGCAGTATCGTGGTTGTTAAGTGCTATTTTTCAGACATACATGACAACTCACCAGCTTCACGATGACTGCCTTCTGTTAAGTGATGTCAAATTGTGCTGTGTTCTATAAATTTTAACCTGTTGTGTATTTGTGTTTTTATTCTTGTATTGATGGTGGGGCTTTGTTTTGTCATCCAGACGACACTGTCTTGAGCTGCTCCAATATGTTTAGCTGCTGCAGAAGTACTGGGGAAACATCCTCTCTCACAGAGATGCAGACACACTCTGTTGAACACTCTGTTATCATCAAATGAATATCATGTTCAAATACTCAATGTTACTGAATGTAAAAGACATCTTCACTATAGCAAAAAGATGTACTTTGGCAGTCAGATGACTGACAAGGCCTGTCACTTAAAGTGTCAAGATGTCAACTGTTGAGTGTTGAGTGGGTGACAGTTGCAGTGAGTTGCCATGTATGTTTAAAAAGTAGCACTTAACAACCACGGTGTTGCTATGTTACCTGTACATTTTCACTGACACATAAAAAAGTTTATTCTGTCATTTGCTGTTTTCTGTAAGGATTTGACTTCACAGGTTGTACACAAAAAATTATCACTTAATGCTGTGCAGCACACTCAAATAGGTAGTGAACCAAGGAGGGAAGGAAGGAGGTGGAGGACCTTTCATGCAAGCAGTTCCCACAACACACAACTTGCACATTAATTTCTCACAAAATAAAGCAAAACACAGCGTATGTGTATAGAGTAATTTCAACTTAGAATTACTTGAACTATCAAAGCCTGAGGTATGTATCTTAACTCATGGGATATCCTGTATATGTAAAGCATAGGCTACTCCATACATGGACAAGTAAGGCCCCTTTACAGTCAGTAGCAGGGAGAGTGAGAAAAACTGACAGAAACGACTCTGAATGTCTAACCTCACAGAAGCTGAGATGTAAAGTTTCCAGTTCAGTAAAGCACAGACCAAGGATGTTCAATGTAGAAGTTGGGGATAGTTGAGTGTCACTGAGAGGAGGTGATAGATGAAGGAATTGAGTTTTTGAGGCATTGAACAATACTCTGCCCCAATCAAAAATTTTAGAGATCAGAAGTTAGGCATTCTGTGGCTTCCCTGTGTGAGCTGTTTAATTCCTGAAGGGTTGGACATCTATGAAAAGATGTGGAAAATTGCAGTGCAAGAATTGAGCTCATCCAGTTACAATCTCTTATCTGTACCTTGTCCAATCACTTGGATTTCTCCTCAGAATTCTTTCATGGTGGAGTTGTCTCTGGCATTTTGCTAATTGGGTGGACCTGAGGAAGGTTTATTCTACTTTTCCATGAAATGACTACTGCTTCCAAGTCACAGATCTGTCTCTGTGTGCTGAGCACATAACGGAGGTGATTATGTCTGGCATGGAGGTGTACATTCTTCCCTTTCTCTCACTAAATCTTCTAAACTTTTATTTAACCCATCTTGTTCTTGTGCTATACATAATAGAGAGGCAGTCTACAAACTTTCCATTGTCAAAAAATGCCCAAAATATGTCAAGACAGTTATTTCATTATCCAAAAACTCTTTCATCAATAGCAAATGTCAAAATCTTTCAAGTTTCAAATCCCTTGTGGCTAATGGCACCAAGCCAAAAATATCTGCAACAATTTTTCTTCTTCATTTTTGTCTTCTTTATTTCAACCTGATAGCATCACTGCCATCTCATCTAAAGTTGAACTCTTTGTTTAGACCTTTGCTGAAAACTCTATTTTGAATGATGACTCAGGGCCTCTTCCTCCCTCTCCTCCACCCTCCAACTATTTCATGCTTTCCATTAATATCCTTCGCAATCATGTTTTCCATGCCCTTGCTGGCCTTAACCTTCAGAATGTTTATGGACCTGATGAGGTCTCTCCCATTATTCTCTGAAATTGTGCTTTCGTGCTTGCACCTTGCCTAGTCAAATTATTCCAATTCCACCTTTCCTTCCTGCTGAAAGTTTGCCTATGTTCAGCCTGTTCCTTAAAAGGGTGACTGCTCTAATCCCTCAAACTACTGCCCTATATTGCTTTGATTTCCTGCCTTTGTAAGTTTTTTTTCTTTCTAATCTATCCTCAATAGATAGATTCTTAAATATCTATCACTTCACAACCTTATGTTTGATCCCAGTATGAGTTCCATTGTGGCCACACTACTGGTGATCTTCTTTCTATTGCTGCTATAATGGATAATTAATGTTCTTCTACATCTATAATTATTGGTGTTCTTCAGGGTTTTATTGTCACCCACTCTCTTTCTTTCATCTTTCATTCATCAATGATGTAAGCCAATCTCATTGTCCTATCCACTCCCATGCTGATGATACCTCCATGCACTTTTCTTATCTTTTCGATGTCCAACCCTTCAGGAATTAAACAGCTCATGCAGGAAAGCCACAGAACACCTGATTTCTTATCTTTTTAAGATTTGTGATCAGGGCAGAACAAACTAAGTAATGTTCAGTGCCTCAAAAATCCCATTTCCTCCATCTATCAACTCAACACAGCCTACCAGATAGCTATCCTCTCTTCTTCAGTGATACTAAACTGTTCCCCTCTTTTACGCTGAACATCTTTGGTGTGTCCTTTATAGGCTTCTACTAATAATCTAAACTTAACATCTTTCCAGTTAAAACAGCTTCTATGAAGTTAGTTGTTCTGAGTCATCTCCACCAGTTTTTTTTCTCTTTCAGTGACCTTATCCACTCATGTATTGGGTATGCTTCACATGGTGAATCAAAAAGCATTTTTGTCTCTTCAGTTCCTCTCATCTGACTGACTGCCTTCAGTCTTTCTCTCCACTACAATATTGCATCTTTGCAATCTTCTCTCACTACTTTCATGCTAACTGCTCTTCTGATATTGCATGCCTCCTGTTCTCTAACACCCTTGCTGCACAAGATGTCATCTCCCCCTTATTCTGTTCACCTTTCTAATGCAAGAGTTTACCAGCAAACTCAATCTTTCATTTCTTTTACTGATAAAATCTGATTGAAGTCTGACTGCAGCTGGTCAGTAGAACCTCAAGCTTATAGCTTCTTTTTGACATCTCAAAACTTTGATACAATATGCTCAACAGCAAATTTTTTGCTGTGTATTTGGTGGTTCAGCACCAAAAAATTTTCTCAGTAGTTGAATATTTCAGATCTGGACTAACATCTCTTGATTATGTGTCTGAAAAAAAGTACATCTGGTCACACTACATATGCTATGCTGTCAAGCACTTGTAACACAATATGGAATTCACTGGAGATGTTTAACAAGTGGATATTACAAAAGTCCAGCTAATGCACTTTCCTGGAATGTTTCATCAATCCTTCGAACTACACAAGATTATTACAAGATTGCCACATCTCAATGCATTGACAGTATAGTATGTACATATTTCTGGTGTGAAGAAATGAGGAGGCCCTACTTTGACTTTACTTCCAATGTCTGTTATTTTCAGGATTCATGTCTTTGTGCAAAGTTCACAATGGAGGTGGTTCCCTCTGGCATGGATGCATACATTTCTCACATTTTCTCTAATCCTAAGGCTTAGTGCAATTCAACCTACTCTCCTGCTCTTCAAGACAGAGACAACTCATAGCTGGTACCTCAGTCATCTCCTATACTGTACCTATATGTATCTGCTGAAACACACCACGTATTCATGCTCTGAATAATGTGAAATATGTTATATAACATCCAAAACTCATTCATCAGTGGGAAATGTCAAATTTCTATCTTAATTATTTCCTTCTGTGATTTCCAGCACCTAGGCATACTAATCTCTCACACTTTTCTTCTCCCTTGAAATTTCATTCAGATACTACCACTGTTATTTCTCCTTTATCTGTACAGCTAAACTCTTTCCTCAGATCTTTACTGAATGTTCAACAAGAAATGATTCAGAAGTAATTTTTACCTCTCCTCTACCTCCTGATTTATCACATCCATTATCAACATTCTTTGTAATGATATTTTTTATGCCCTTCTCTGGCCTCGATCCCTGGAGTGTTTATGGTCCTGACAGTCCACTTTGTTTTCTGCAGCCAAGTTTCTATGTTCATACTATGTTTGTGTTAATCCTTTCCATCTATCAACATTCACCTTTCCATTTTGCTTTAAGTTTGCTTACATTCAACCCATTCTTAAGACAGGTAACTGTGCCAGTTCTATCTCATCTTCAGTATGGATTCTATACAGGACCATCCACTAGCAATCTTCTAAATTTCCTTACTGAATCTACATAGGTTATCCTGTCTTTGAGGTTCTGATGAGACTGTAGTGACAGAACTGTCATGGCCAACCAAAATTAACTTATCTTGGCAACCACTTTAGCCTTATTGATAACATCAGAACCACATTTACTCAAATAATTGTTAAATCAAAATATTCTCATTCATGTTCAAATATTTAAGTATTCATATTCTTTAAATAACCTGATGAGTAATCCTAGACTTATTAACAGAAATAACAGTCATTGTTTCTTACAACTCCAGCCTTGTGGAGGACTTGTGTGGTACAGGTTTGCAGGCTGCCAGGGCAGCATCTGGAGTGTGATGCAGTTGCCACTTGCCAGTGCAACAGCTAAGTTGAGGGAGGCTCACTGCATTAGTATTTATTCCCTACTGTTTTGTTGTCTCCTTGACACAGTACTGTAGTGTCTCCCAGAGGTTATAGTGTATTCACTCTTCATGTAAACAGTGTTGTCAGATAATGTTAACAATGTAAATCCCCATGTTGATAACCATTACAGTTCCCATGACTGTGACAAACCTATTTTGTGTGTGTGGTTGTGTACCTGACAACACTGCTGTGGGTAAGAGTGACATACTACAAACTATAATTGTTAAGGATGTGAAGTGGTAAAAGCTGATTATTATCACTAATTATTCATAATGAGAACAGGAAATTTTGGGAAAACATAAGCTAGTATGTTTCTGTTGTACAAAGTACAGTAGGGTATGCGACAATGCATGGTTGTTATAATGTACAACTGCAATAACACACTGAAATTTTAATAGATATTTAATTGGAATAACGAACCAAAACTGGCATAATGAACTCGTCACTCATGTGAGTACTGGAATTTTAATAAAAATTCAATTGGAATAACGAAGCAAAACTAGCAAGATGAACTTGCCATTCATGCGAGTACTGAAATTTCAATAAAAAATTGATCAGAATAACAAACTTAAACTCGCAAGACTAACTCATGAGCTGTGTGAGCTGCTGGCCACCAATCTGCCGCCTATCCCTTCCTCCCTTTTCCTTTCCTCTCCCTTCTTTCCTCTCGTCTCAATACTCCCTCCCTGTCACCTCTCCTTTCCTTTATCTGTCAGATATAAGGGAAAATGGAGTGATACAGATCCCTCTTTCTCTCCCCTTCATTCATTTTATGTTATTTTTTCTTCATCCTTTCTCACTCATATAAGTAATTCTATTTTCATTGTCACTCATATTCTGTTGAGCAGTCCTTAGGATTGTTCTTACTTTCAGAGAGAGAAAGATGCTGACAGTAGGTAAATGTGACTGATACTTGTCAAAGAAGTGCGAAACTTGGGATGGTAAGAATTTAGGACTAGGCACGAAACTTCGAAGGTTGCTATATATATATATATATATATATATATATATATATATATATATATATATATATATATATATATATATATATATTGTCATCTCAAATGTAGTAGTAAAAATGTGCTCATTTATTTATTTTTCTTTTTTAATTGTAGTTTTTTTGTTATTTTCTGGTTCCTTGGAACCAAATGATTTTTTCCCTATGGGTTCTTCAGTCACCACAATGACTGCTACATTGGAATGAATCATGTTCGTTGTTATGTACCTTACTGTACTTGTATATCACAGTACTGAACACTAGCACCAACTGTAAGTCATGATTTATAAATCCATTTTATCATTTCATAACTAGTACAATGTTGCAACAAGTCATATTAACAAGTTACTTTCAATAGGAGGCACTCGTCAGTGTATCATGAATACTTTCATGAAGCATTTGTATTTTTATTGAAGTTAACAGTTCTATACTACTTGAGTTAATTATATTCATTGGCATATGAAGTATTTATAGTTGTATTCAAATACACAACTCCTATTTTCACTGCATCCCTGCTTCTGTTAAGCTTTTGATTATTTTAATGAGACTTTAAAACAGGACATGACAAAACTTTTGTTGTTAGCTTACACATATCAAAAGCTTTTAATAGTCTGGCATACACCTATAATTTCCAAATTTTTCTCTTACATCTCCTATCTATTTATCTGCATTTTTATATTGTTTCCTTTCTGGCTATTTTATTCCTGTAGAGGTAGAAAGCTGCTGTTCTACACTCATCAAAGGTAGTGTTTTCATTGCTTTTACTGTTCATAAATGATCCAATCAAAGTATTTGCCAGTTGACCAACTAAACAATTCATGGAGAAAGCCACAAAATGCCTAGCTCATTCTATTATTCATAAATACAGCAAACAAACCTCGAGTTATTCAATGCCTCAAAATTTTCCCAATATGACAAAAAAACCTTCTATACAACAATTTCCTCTTCTTCACCCTTGTACCCTTGTATGAAGTCCTTCTCCATCACAATGGTCTTTCATTCACACAGCTTTATCAAAATGGATACCATCAAAAGCTTTCCATCTTGTCAAGTTATCGACTCAAATGACTATTGTCAATCTCTTATATTCCACTACAATGTTGCATTTCTTGCTGTCTTATCATTATTTTCAGGATAACTGTTCCTCTGAAAACTGCCCTCTAGTGGCCTTTTTCTACAAGCCTTTCTGCACATTCTCTCCTTATTTTAGCAATCTTACTAATGCAAGAATTAACTAATACCATCATTTTTCAATCCTTATACTAAAAAATTCTTGACCCCTTTGCCTAACTTAATTTTTTCTATCTTCCCAGTATATGATCTACTTCACAAAATGATTCTCAAGACACCAACAGAACTAAACTGGCAGATCTCATTGGAACCATCTGCTACTTAACTTTTTAAAAACAATAATCAAACAGGCTTTTCTATATGGTTTTCTTTGTATTGTAACCCTTACCCAGCCTCCTTTACAAAGAAAATCCACAATCCAGTATTTCTGGGCTAGTGTCTCAAAAGGATATAAATGTGAATCTTGAGTACCTACCTACCTTATCTTCACTTTTCTTTGAATATTCCAAAGAAATACTTAGGAACACCTGTTTCTATACATATAAATAAAGAAAATGTAAACTTTTGTAGATGAAAATGAAAACTGCTTTAGGCACCATTACATGGTTTAGATTTTATAATGATTATCACATTAACAAGTGAAACTATCTTTACATGTACTATAGAATTTAACATAAATGAACACCATCTATAGTAAAACAATTTCTTGCTGAGCATTTAGTTGTGGCCCCCGTGGGGATTCTCCTGGCCATCACTCTGCCATATCAGCCACAACACTCATCCTTCTGTCTGATATGCTAACTATTTCTTGCTTCAAGATGAATCTGAATACATCCATTTCTTTAATAAGGATGAAAATATCATGAATGTTTAATTTCTCTGAGGATAATAGCAATAATTTTGTTGTATGCACCATGACACTTGACAATGCTGCTTTCTAACATTGCTAAAATGACAGTGACCAGCCAAAGCCATGCAGCACAGGTCAGGTGAAAACATCCCTTCCACACCTGCACATGCCCGTGTGCTTCACAGTAGTGAGAAAGAACTTATTTATAAAAAAATATATATATATATATATATATATATATATATATATATATATATATATATATATATATATATATATATATATATATATATATATATATATATATATATATAATAAATATATAAATAATTAAATCTGAAAAGAAGCTGATGGAGAACCTCAAACTGAAGTTGAAGGTATTTTCAGATCGTCTTACAGGTGGCACAGGTATATTTGGCAGGGAAACAGAGAGTCAGACCTCCAAGGGGCCCACACCTAAATGCTCAGTACATAATAGTTTTGTTATAGTGTACCACTGTCAAGGCTTTCTTCAGCAGTAATATATTATTGACAAAAAAAAAATAAATAAATAAATAAATAAATAAATAAAAAATGAATAAAATAAATAAATAAATAAATAAATAAATAAATAAATAAAAAAATTTAAAAAAACGGAATAACAAAATACAATATTATTATTATTGTAATAGTACTAAATAGTTTTACTTGTCAATTTCATAATGCATGTGCAATCCTAGTCAAAGCACACCTGGTCCTGTCTGTGATGATTACATGGCACATCTAACAGTCTGTGTATATAAGATCAGGATGTTTTCTACAAGCAGGTTTTTACTGCTTTAATGATTTTGTGCTGCAATTTGAAAACAGTAGCATGATCCCCTTTTCATACCCTGTGCTGAAAACTACCTATAATCTACACAGTACAAATCACCAATATGAATGTATATGAAAACTATACCCTTTACTAAAACTATAGCTTTGTTTAAACTGGTTTGTTTATTGAAGGCATTCGTAAAAGGCACTTAGTTGTGAGGGAATAATTTCTAAAAATGAATTTAGCTGCTGTCATCTGAACTACACACATCTAATAAAAACAGAAAAAGACTGGTTATTTTTTATAAAATCTTTCTATGATTTAAACTATATTATTGGCACATCATTCCTGCTGTGGGAAAGAAATTATTTTAAGACTGGAAGGTACTGATAAAAATCATGGAAACATATGAACTAACAGCAATTCAAAATTGTACAAAATAGTTACACTAATAAAATTTCTGCAGTTTCTCAGTACTAATTAAATTAGTAAAAAACCTTGAAAAGAGAAATAGAATACCGATTCTTAGTGAACAGATGCTATATATAACCTCAATGTGAGATTCATTAAAATAAATAATCACATAACAACACAAATTAATGTACAATGAACCATTATAAGTGCACTACTGATAAAAACACAGGCAGTAGTAACTCATAGTATTTGCAGGTATTTTCAGTAAAGAAAAAATGTCTATGTTTCTTCTGCAACAATTGTGATGGTAAGCTTCCTGTTGGGCCACCTGAAGGTGGTTGGCAGAGAAACCTGCAGAGAAATAATGCATCAGTCAATCAATCATCTTTAGTATCTGACTTGTCTTAACTAAAATGAATTTCAGAATGACGGGTCTATAAATTCATAGTTTCTACTATGTGTAAAGAACAATAAAAGACTAAATATGCAGCATCCTCATAAACAACACACCAGATGATCTCAACTATTTTAACAGAAGAAATATCTGACAGCAGAAAAAGATGGTATACAGTATGAGGCCCACCTCCTGCATCAAAGTGGATTGAAAATGCATCTAAGTGGGAGTCATCCTACAGGAAGTAGTTCTTAAATTTTAATGTTCACTGCAATTTGCATGTTTTCATCTTGAAAATACTTTAAATGGATAATTTATGACAACAGATGGGAGTTGTATTTACTTATATGCATATTTTGGTACTTGAATAACAAGTTTGCAATAGATAAGTTCAATAGCTCAGCTCAGCTCATCTTTTCTACTACTACTACTACTACTACTACAGTTAAAGACAACACCAGGAAATGGCAGTTTATGGCACACTGGTAAGGAAAAAATGAATGGCCAAAAAACTCACCTCATCAGGGTCTGCCAGGTCTGCCAGGTCTTCAACCAATGTGGGTAAGAAGTCATCAGGTATAAAGACTTGCAACCATGGCCCTCGGACAGCATAGGGACAAGTTGCATCCACAAAGGCACCAGCCACAGCAGGGGATACCAGTGTTACAGCACTAACATCCACCACAGACTTGAAGGTGAAATGGCGGCCATGTTTCAGACGTCCTCTTTGGAATAAAAATTTTTTTGCACATGATTTTCTATTCTTTTTATATTATAATTAACCCATACATTGTTTAGTATATATATATATATATATATATATATATATATATATATATATATATATATATATATATATATATATATATATATATATATATATATATATATATATTATATATACCTCTTGGGGAAATGTTTAGCATGCATATATATATATACAATTTAGTTTTTTAACAATACTGTCAGTTTTGTTTTACATACAGTAGAACCTCAGTTTTAGAACTTAATTAGTTTCTGAATACTATTCAAAATCTGAAATATTTGAAAACCAAAACTATTTTCTCCATAGGAATCAATGTAAAATGGATTAATCTGTTCTCAGACACCAGTCTACCCTATCTTAGTGGCTTATGACAGACACTCCCACAGCCAAGATGGCTGCTTCACATCTCCAACTCACAAATTATTTATCCAGAAAGGATGTATTGAATGAACTTAGGGACACAGAACTCATCAGAAGATACTGTTTAGACTGTCCAGAAGATACTGTTTAGACTGTCCAGGTATTCTCTTTGTCACTGATCTAGTGAGGGAAGCCTTAGAGAGGGGCACAGACAGGAACAACCCACTTACTGCCAAAATGAATGTGATCATAAAACTTAAGACATCTTGCTGCTGGGAAAAGCTACTGGAAAAATAGAGCTGTGCAATAATGATGCTGTTAGGGGTCATCAAGAGAGCCACAGGTGGGTCAGGATAACTCTAGAGGGCCAAAAACTGTTTACATCAAAGCTTCTCAATGGGATCACATTTATTTTATTTCAATGACTGAATTACTGTCTTGAAGTCTGTGTCCCTCCTGCAGATATAAAAAACAAAGTAAATATTTATAGAAACAATAAATTAGTAACAAACAGCAGCTTTTGCTATATCTTTAATATTTGAAATCAAGTAACTTTGTTCTAGAACCAAATTATGGTACCATAACTGAAGCAATAATTAGTTCAAAATTTTGTTCAGAAAGGGAGGTGTTCGTTAACTGAGGTTTCACTGTATAAGACTTGTCACTAACAGTAGCAAAGAATATTTTTGACGAGTCAGGAGTGAATGTTTTCATATACATACCTATATTTTGGGCTCAGAGTTATTATAGATTGAATACTTTTGTAGGAACAGACATATTTGAGGATTATTTATTTTTTTGATACCCCATGTCAACATGCATAAAATATATCAAAGCAATAAAATTAAATTGAAAGCTAATGTATTGGAGAGGGATAAAGATTTTGGTTATCAGTGTTTTGGTGTGCTGACATTGTTGCCAAGTTGGGTACACAGTAGCCTGCTGTGCTTTGCCAAGAATCATCAAATAAAAAGGTACCTAGGAAGTTACTTCTCAAAAGGAATAGGAAATGAGACATCAGAGTAATTGGAAAGGAAAACTGAAAGTTGTAAAATTCATGGTATTCTCTTTTCTTTAAGAACTGTGGGTGTAGTAACCTTAGCCTTGAGACGTGTGGGTGTTGCCAGGTACACATCCAACCATTTTGTTGAATGTACAATTCATGTTTTTATAGAAATTTGTAATGTAAAAAGTACTAATTTATTACACACACTATAGGGTTGTGGAAAGTGTACGTAAAGGTGAGAATAAAAGCTTTAAAATATATAAAAATTAAATTCTGCATCCTTAGTCTGATATTGTGAGCTCTGAGAAGGAAAAAAAAATCAAAATCATATGGTAGCCACACTTTCATTCATGGCATGAGAAAAATATATAAATGAATAGTTACTTTTTTTTATTTTATGGGGTAAAAAAAAAAAAAATGCAACCTGACAAGACCCCTATCTCTTAGAAAACACAACACTGTACAGGTTAATTTAAAAGTACCACCCCTTTGTTATACTTTGTCATTATAATACTAATAATGAAAGAATACGGTGCAGATCTTAACAATGAATGGCATATTTTTAGTTCATCCATTCAGAACAAGAGAGTTGCAGGGCAGCTGTTGAGGCAAAGGACAAAGCTGAGAGTCTTGTCAATGTACACTCACTGGTTTATTGGGCATTCTCATTTTAACTAAATTATGAAAATCATAAAAATTGTATTGCAACTTCTCACTAATGTAAGAAAGTTACAAAATACAACTAAAGGCAGAAAAAAATGTTGAACTGGTGGCAGTGTTTTCAAATGCAGCACACATGTTATGTTTTCTTCTATTTTTTATATATAAGAGGTGGCACTGGCCAAAGGCAACAAAATGTGAGAAAAAAAATTCCACTAAGAGTAGTAGTCCCTAAAGAGAGGTCAAAAGAATCATCCAAAATTGGAGGATGAGTGTCTTGAAACCTCCCTATTGAAAAATTTAAGTCATAAGAGGAAGGAAATACAGAAATAAACATGGTGTTCAAGAGTTTACCAGAAAAGGGCTGAAAAAATTGAGAACATGGTTTTCTGCAGTGAGGCCATGGGCAGAGGGGAGACATGTAGTTTGCAAAACCATAAGAGCAGTTAGCATGAAAATAGTGGTAGAAGATAGCATGAGATGCAACAATGTGGCAATGAAAGAAAGGCTGAAGATGAGTTTTGTGCATTAGCTAGATAAATGTCTGATGGATAACTTTCCTGTTACTGGGCATAACAAGGCTAAGATATCAAGAAGAAAGAGGAGATGAAAACTAATTGCTGATCATATGATGCCAGATCTACTGACCACAACTTCTCTTGTCTCTTACCTGAGTGCAAGAGGGAGCAGGGCACCTGACTCCAGATTGATGGTGAGGTGCAAGGATTCTAGCCGCCTTGTCACAAAGAGTTCAGCAGAATCGGAGGTTGCCACATTACCCTCCACATTTGCTTCACTGATAGAAAAATGTATTTAAAAAAAACAAGGTAGGTGATTGGGACAACCCAACCACAAATACACGAATATCCAAGAAACAAACATATGACAATATGAACAATAAAAGACATTAGAAAAGAGCTAAAGCATCATTTTCACCTGGCTTCCTTGCCCTGTGTGCTGCAACTCTTGCCTCCCTGCAAGAGGCCTTTCTGTAGTGTTGTCTTAATCTGCTCACTCTCCACATGAGTAATGCGTGGCATAGACTCACTCTCCAGCTCTGTCTGAGTCTTAGGAGAATGTGCAGACAAAGGTGCCTGAAAAGGATATCTACACTTAAACTTTTTTAAATATGGAAGAAGAGTTGCACAGGATGGAAAATAAATTTTGATGTGAAGAAAACAGAAGCTAAAATGCTACACAGGAATCAATTTTGCAATCAGAAAAAAAAGTGAGTAATAGCACAATGAATACTTTACTGAATTCAATAACACATCTATAGTCATTAAAATGAGAACCTTTTGTTTCTGTAACGTGTCTAAAATTACACTTGTAACATGTTTAAAATTACACTTTTGCACCACTTCAGTCAAGAACTGCGGATTCTTTTCATCATACTGTTTCTCACCAGAGTGCCACCCATCTCTGTCTCTGCCCAGACTATCCTTGAAGACACTCCTGAGAGATTTGATCCTTCACTCTCAATTCCGTTTTCAACTTCCTCAGCAACGGATGGCTCCAGTTCATAGATGCTTTCCCCTCGACGCATGTCTGTCACCAGCCATAAACCACCTGCACTGTAACATGAAATGCCAAAAAACTTCACTTGACTGATAATGTAATACACAGATGCATCAAACATTTCCTTCAACTAACTTTTATTGAGATTCCTCTTAGCAATATTATCTCCATGTACAATACAGTTCAACTTCCATCTAGTAAAAGTATCTTCCCAAATAACTTCCTGAACTTTTCATCTACTCTAAACTCTTGGAATTGTATAAATTTTTCCTCCACCCCATTCACTAAGTATATCCACTAGGTAACACAATAAATTAGTGCATAACAGCAATGCATTTCAAATACCAATATTATCCATTACCAGTCTTAACTCTGCTGCCTGGATCTAAATGCATATATTAAAAAAACAGAAATACACATTATGCCACTGCCCTTTTTGTGAATTTGGACACACACACACACACACACACACACACACACACACACACACACACACACACACACACACACACACACACACACACAATACACATTATGCCACTGCCCTTTTTGTGAATTTGGACACACACACACACACACACACACACACACACACACACACACACACACACAGCTATGGTGAATACAATGGACCAATGGGTGGAAGAATTTACAAGATACAGAGGGGAGAAGGAACCATCTATGTTAAACATGGTATTCACAAAAAAAGCTGGAGCCCAGTCTAACCATTAAATACTTAAGCCCAATGGGAAAAAGTGACCATGTGGTGGTAGAGGTGGTACTGCAAGATTGGGAGGTTCTACCATGTAAGGAGGATTATAAAAATGGGAGACTTAATCACGCAAAGACAAATTTTACAGAGTTAAGAAAATTCTTTGGGAGTATTGATTGGAAGGCACTTAGAGAAGGCAAGACAGTGCAAGAGAAATACAAAACATTCCTGAAAAGGCACAATGAGGGTGTGCAGAAGTATGTACCTGTATATAAAGTAAGGAGGAGCAAACGTATTTGGTATAATGCCAGATGTGCAGAAGCTAAGAAGAGAAAAGATGTAGCTTGAAAGAAACTGAAGAAACAAAGAAATGAAAATAATAGAGAGCAGTATAAGGAGGCAAGGAATGAGTATGTTAGAATAAGAAGAGAGGAGGAGAAACAATTTGAAAAGGACGTGGTAAAGAAATGTGAAGAAGAGCCCAAGCTTTTTTTTAGATATATCAATGGAAAGATGACAAGCAGAGAGACCATTAGCAAGATAGTAAAGGAAGGAAGGATATATCAAACAGCAGAAGAGATGAGTGAAATTATGAATTAGTTTCAGGTCTGTGTTCAATGTGGAAGAGGATTTTACAGAACGAAACGAGGAGGTGAGGCAGGAGGGGTGTTTACGGGAAGTCTTGGTGAAAAAACATGAAATTGGCAAATTGTTAGAGAAATTGGATATCAGGAAAGCAATGGGGCCTGATGGAGTGTCAGGTTGGACACTAAAGGAATGTAGAGAACAAGTGGTGGAGCCAATTTGAGATGTGATTAACAGCTCACTGATAGAGGGAAGTGTACCAAGAGAGTGGAGGAGAGCAAATGCAATGCCAATACACAAAGGAGGAAAGAGGACCGAGCCACTAAATTATAGGTTGGACACTTAAGGAATGTAGAGAACAAGTGGTGAAGCCAATTTGAGATGTGATTAACAGCTCACTGATAGAGGGAAGAGTACCAAGAGAGTGGAGGAGAGCAAATGCAGTACCAATACACAAAGGAGGAAAGAGGACTGAGCCACTAAATTATAGACCGGTGTTGCTAACTAGTGTTGAGGGCAAGATTTGTGAAATAATGATCAAGGAAAAGTGGGTGAAATATTTGGAAGAAAACGAAGTTATAACAAATAGTCAATCTGGTTTCAGAAAAGAAAGGTTATGTGTGACAAATTTACTAAGTTTCTATACAAAAATAATAAATGAAGTACAAAACAGAGATGGGTGGGTAAATGCAGTGTACTTGGACATCAAAAAAAAGCTTTTGATAAAGTTCCACATAAAAGACTATTGTGGAAGATGGAGCATATAGGAGGACTGAGAGGGACAATGCTAAAATGGATGAGAGGCTACTTAAAGGATAGAGAAATGAGAACTGTGATCAGGGACACACGTTCAAGTTGGAGTAATGTAACAAGCGGAGTACCACAGGAGTCAGTGTTAGCACCCATTATGTTCCAAATATACATCAATGTACACACACACAAACACACACTTAGCACCTGTGTTGCGGGTGGGCTCCAGAAATATAGCATTCCCAGACAGAAGCTGACTAACACAGTCTCCTGGCCTAAGTTGTAGTCACACAAGGGCATGGAGCTGAGCTATATAATACTGTCCCACCTTGTAGTAAAAAAAGAAAAAAAAAAAAAAGGAAATGGCAGAGGTGTTGGTGCCCGATTGAAAGGAAGGTGGATCAGCTGTTAATTGTAAAGAAATGGCTGAGGACAAAGACGAAATGGAAAGTTGGCTGGAAGACATTTGTAAAAGTCCAAGTATGAGGGATTTTAGAGGATTTAAACCAGAGGAAGCAGAAATACAAAAGATGACAATATTTAGGAAGCTTCTCATGCTAGAAAAAAAGCTGTTCATGAATTGACAATTAGGGTCACTTCTCTAGAAAGAGAAAATAGTGAACTAAGAAAAAACTGTGGCAGTTATGCAGAGAAAGTTAAGGGTTGTGTTAAGAGAGCAGATGTAAACACAGAAAACATCACAAAAATTAATTAGAGGCAACAAGATTGGACAAAGAAGCAGGAAGAAGAGGAGATGGATATAAAAGACATTATGGAAATGTAGTTGAAGGAAAAAATGGAAAATTCTGTGGTGAAAGTAATCAAGCAAAAGAAGAAGTTAGTTAGGGACATGGTAGAAAAGAAAGTGTGTAATAGTGTTTGGTGTCAAGGATGAAGTGAAACCTATGAAATATGAAAGAGAAATTTGATTGATAAAGAGTCAGTCAAGAAAGTGAATAGTCAAGCTGAAGAGGAAAGTGACAGCACAGTGGAAGAGACTGAAGAAGTGACAAGGATTGGCAAGTATGTGGAAGGAGATAATAGGCCAATTAAACTTAGGTTTAAGTCTCGAATTGCTGCTGAAACAGTACTGTCTGATTCCTGGAAACTTTCAAAAAAAGGACGATTATAAACAGATATGAATAAGAAGAGACTTAAGTGAAGAGGAAAGAAAGAAAATGAATGATATGTTGAATAAGGCAAAGGAAAAAAAAATGGGGAATGAACAGAGGAAGAGAACAGAAATCAACTGGAAAGTAGTAGACATGAAATTAAAGAAGTAGTACACAGGAAATAGGGAGAGGAGTTGGAAGAGCTAGAGCTGGCATATACCAATATCAATGGGATATTATCAGCACAAGAAGAGATAAACAATTTCCTAAGAGAAAATAAGCCTGAATCCAAATTAAGTGATGAAATTACTGCAGTGAAATTACTGCAGTTAACATTGGTGAAGGAAAGTACATGTGGATGAAAAATAGAAAAAAGAAACAGGGTGGTGCAGTAAAGCTTCTAATAAGAAAAGAGTTACATGTGAAAAGTAATTTTTGGAGAAGGAAATGTGGAAATGACTGAAATGAAGATAAAACAGGCAGGAAAAGACTAAGGACCTTTGCCTAAGGAAAAGACTAAGGACCTTGTGGTATATGTCCCATCTAAGACAAGCTCATGGGAATTAGAAGATTAAAAAACTCTATTGGAAGACACCATAGATTGTTTAGACAGAATAATGAGTAAGAATGACAGGGTAGTGCTGTTAGGAGATTTCAATGGCAAAGAAGTTTGTTGGGAAGATTTGACAACCACAGGAGGGGTCATGTCATGGCAATACAAACTCTTGACATTGGCAATGGAGAATACACTTGCCTAGTGGGCTGGACAGACTACAAGGTACAGGGAAAATGAAGAACCATCAAGACTAGATTTAATATTTACAAAAGAACCAAAAATTGTAGATAACATGGAATATATATCGTAAATGTCCAATAGGTAAAAGTGATCACGTAGTAATAGAACTAACCTTTAAAGAAGTTAAAGAAGATCTAAGAAGAAATCATAGGATTGGAAGACTCAATTATAAAAAAGGAAAATTTTATTAGCTAAAGAAATATTTTGAAGAAACTGACTAGAGTAAGTTTAAAGAAGTAAAGTGAATGGAAAGGAAATGGGAAGTATTTGTTGAAATATATAATGAAGGAGTGCAAAGACATGTACCAAAAATAAGAGGAAGAGAAGTTGGACATAAAGACTGGTTTAATAGATGTGAAATATCGAAAAGAGATACTGCTTGGAAAAAAAAATGGAAGAGAGGAAGAAGACAAAATATGTAGGCAGACTATACAACAAAGAGAAATGAATATGTTAAGATACAAAGAGAAGAACGTAGAATATATGAGAAAGATGTAATAAATAAATACAAATAGCAACCTAAACTGTTCTACTGACATGTCAATGATAAGGTACAACGAAAGGAAATAATAAAAAAATTAGAGGTGGATGGCAAAGAATATGGAGATATTGAGGATATGATGGAGGTGAAGAAATAAATGTAACTATCAATAAAATACAAAATATTATGGAGAGGTTAGAAGTAGACCAGACCACAAGGACCAAACAGTATATCAAACTGGGCTTTAAAAGAATGTAATAGTCAGTTGACAGACAAAATGCATCATACTGTTGAGTATTCATTAAAAGAGAGCAAGATACCAAGATACTGGAAAAAAGCTGATACTGCGCCAGTATTTAAAGGAGGGTGTAAAAAGACCCTCTGAATTACAGACCAGTATCATTCACACCAGTTGTGGCAAACATATGTGAAAGAATTGTGAAAGATAGATGGACGAAATTCTTGAAAGGCAATAGCATGATAACTGATAGATCACTTGGATTTCATAAAGGGAGATCGTGTACAACTAACTTGATTTGTTTTACTAAAGAATAACTGACATAGTGCAAGAACGAGATGGATAGGTACATAGTATCTACCTAGATTTCAAAAAAGGCCTTTAACAAGGTGCCACATAAAAGATTCCTGTGAAAGATAAAGAACATTGGTGTAGTGGGAGGGGGATTTTTGAAGGGGATGGAAGATTTCCTGAGCTAAAAAGAAATGAGAACAGTTATTTGAGATCAAAAGTCAACCTGGAGAAAAGTTGTAAGTGGAGTACCTCAAGGTTCAGTAGTGACTCCAGTCATGTTCACTGTGTATATCAGTGATATGACAGAAGGGATTAACAGATATACGAGTTTATTTGTGGATGATGCTAAATTGATGAAAAAAAAAGAAATGGAGGAAGATCAGAAAGCTTTACAATAAGATTTGAACCAGACTGAAAAATGGAGTTGTAAATGGGAAATTAATTTTAATGCCAAGAAATGTAGTTTAGTGGAATTTGGGAAGAGTAAATAAAGACCATTTGGTGTTTACATGTTGGGAAATTATTATATTGAAAAAAGAATAAAAGAAAAGATCTTGGGGTGATAGTAGCAGACACATTAACAGCTGAATCTACTACAGAATATAAGAATTGCATTTGCATACTTGGATGAAGAAATGATGTGAAAATTATTTGTAATGATGAACTGTCCAAAATTGGAATATGCAGCTGTGGTATAGTCACCAAGTCTAAAGAAACATATCAAGAAACTGGGGAGGATACAAAGAGCAGCAACAAAGATGATTCCAGCCTTAAATAATGAGACAAATAAAAAGAGACTTGAAAAACTAAACCTTCCAATTCTGGAATAAAGAAGGGAGAGGGGAGACTTAATTGCAATATACAGACTAATGAAAGAACAGGAAAAGCTAGACAGCTACAAAATTCTGATGTGGGATACAAGAGACACTAGAGGACAGAAAGAAGCTGAAAAAATAAATTTGTAGAAGAGATGTCAAAAAAAAAAAAAGTTTTCTGCAAAGAGTAGCTGATACATGGAAATGTCTAAATAAGGATGTGGTGCAAGCAAAACTATTCATAATTTCAAGGTCAAGTTAGATGATAATAGATACAGAAGTGGGACAGTATGAGCATAGCTCCTTTCCCACACGACACAACTAAGTAATCACTCTCTCTCTCACACACACACACACACACACACACACACACACACACACACACACACACACACACACACACACACACACACACATAGTATTTACCATGCTTAGTTCACAATCAAGAAGGCTTGGGTTCAAGTCCTGACCATCCATAGTTGCCTTTCCTTTAAAAAATCCCAGAGTGACACATCAATAATTGCAACCAACCTCCCCAATCTCTGCTTTAGAACCTTATGACATCATCCCATGCCCCACCAACCTCACTGCCCAATAAGTACCACACCATAACATATCTTCTTTCCCTTTAAAAATGAAAAATGTGAAATTACCTTTCTGAATTAATTTGCATCATCAGAATCCCTTCAAGTGATACCAGTCATATAAATTAGCCTCTCCAGCCAACTAACCAATATATCTTTCAATTTCTTTGCTAGAGTCCATTCCTCATAACCATACAGCAACTCTAATCTTATACTTGTTTCAAATACTCTTCCTCTGTTTCTCAGTGGAGTCCAGATTGACATTAAAAAATCAGGCATCAATAATCTGGTTCCTTCAGATTTCCGGCATGGATTTAGGAGCATATTTTCAAATTTATTATGTTGGCATGCCACTGTTTTCTGGAGGTGCTGTTTATTTCAATGGCGCTGCACTCCAGCCATTGGGTCTTGCTTAAACCTGCTAACAGTTATTTCTTCTTATTTTATAATTTATTTGCTGCTGTACATCCCCATTATGGATTCAACAAAGAAAAGAGGTGGTGTAAAACGTAAACATTGTGCATTGTCGATTGCAAAGAAAGTGGAAGTGTTGGGGGTGTGTGAGATGGTGCTTGGTCTGCCTTCATAGATCAACCTGGCTGCTTTTTCTTTCTCCTCTGCTACTGTAGTAGCCTTTCCCTGCATTTCCCAGTTGTCTGTAGGTTCTCCAGCCTTCCTCTCATCATATGGAGTTTCTTTGAAGGACGTGGCATCTCCACATTCTCCAGCAAAGCAAGTATAAGTACAAGGAACTGACATGACATCCAAGTCTGTTTTCGTTGTGAAGGTGTGTTTACTAGTCACAGCAATCACAGCGCTGGAAAGTGCTTGGAGAAAGAATAGTAACACTATGCAGATGCTAGACATAAAATGAAATCTCATAAATGGAAAAAAACATGTTTTTTAGCCTAATTTCCTGGTTTGTTTACATTCAAGATTTAAATGTCTCCACCTACTTGCACAAAAAAATTGTTGTTGTACAACAATGAGATTTCAGAGACACGTAGGAGGGATGTTAGGCTACAGAGATCCATGGAAATTGAAAATAGCCCAACTTTTGAGATTTTTCATGTCTTCTGCTGAGTGCCTCCTTAAAGGACTGTACAGGTATTCATTTTCTGTTAAATATATACAGCATATAAAACCATAACAAACACAGGCAATTTAAAAAATCTGGCACTCCTCAGTTCTGGAGGTTGCCAGATTTTTTAATGTCAACCTGAACTCTTGGCTGCTGGCATTACCACTATCTCTTTCCCCTTCTTAATTTTGTTGCTACTTGTCACTACTCTGTCCAATCCACCCTTGCAGTCTAGCATATCAACAAATAATAAAACTGCTTAATTTCTTCTATTACACCACTGTCTACTTCTACAGTCTCTGCCTCTTCTTCTATAGGGTAGATCCTCTCTGTTGATTCTTCTTACATACACTGGAAAAGTCTACCACCATATTAATTTTTTTTTATGGCACCATTTACCACACTCCACTACCACAAACTTCACAGGAAACCTTCCTGCTTGTATATTTTTCTTTATTTCCTTGCTTGTTACCATCATCTTTGTCTTGGCTATATTCACCTCTGAACCACTTCTCTCCATTGCTTGTTTCTAATTTATAAATCTTCTCTCAATTTCCTCTTTTGTGTTAGCTGTGTAAGACAAGCCATCTGCATGTATCACCACCCATGGATCCCTGTTCTGCACTCCTTTGTGATTTCCTCCATCACTACAATATGCAAGAGAGGAGAGGGCTTGGCCCTGATACATCCTCAAAAATATGTGATATTCTTCTAGCTACTCTTGAACCTGCTCCTTTATGCAGCGCTATTACCAACTTTACCAGCCTTTCTCAGTACCTTCTGCCTTTGTAATGCTCATCTGACTGCTCTTCTCAAAATCCTCCCAAGTGCCTTTCCAGATCTACAAACACTGGAAGAAGATTCTTCTTTCCTTTTATTTCTTTTGCAGATGTCTTCTAATGAACAGTACACTGATAGATGACTTTGCAAGAGATGCTAAGTGCCCCAAAAATATGATTTATACCTCCATGTTATACCATAAGAGAACACTATATGTCTGAAACAAAATACAATATGGGTCGAGAAATTAAATGTGAGAATAATATAAACCAATGAAAACAGTCACTCAGTGTAGCAGAAAAACAGGACTCCAACAGATGGCCCTTCGATGACATTAAGGCTATATATAAGAGAGAGAGAGAGAGAGAGAGAGAGAGAGAGAGAGAGAGAGAGAGAGAGAGAGAGAGAGAGAGAGAGAGAGAGAGAGAGAGAGAGAGAGAGAGAGAGAGAGAGAGAGAGAGAGAGAGAGAGAGAGAGAGAGAGAGAGAGAGGTCCTGACATTCTAGTTCTTGCAGGAATAAATCTGACCGTTTCTAATCCCAAGGGAGACACGAGCCAGGTAATGTACTAAAGAGAGAGAGAGAGAGAGAGAGAGAGAGAGAGAGAGAGAGAGAGAGAGAGAGAGAGAGAGAGAGAGAGAGAGAGAGAGAGAGAGAGAGAGAGAGAGAGAGAGAGAGAGAGAGAGAAAGAGAGGTCCTGACATTCTAGTTCTTGCAGGAATAAATCTGACCGTTTCTAATCCCAAGGGAGACACGAGCCAGGTAATGTATTAATGGCAAGGACAAGTGAAGCTAGAGCTTTACCTGAGGACTCACACCCAGCCCCACAAAATCATAGGTCCAACTGAGCTCATCTTTCAGAAAAGATGCCCCCACTGTGTGGGGCTTTTATTTCTCAAGATTTGGAAATGAGTAGAGCAGTAATAGCTGCTGCTGCTGTTGTCACTGTTGTTGTTGCTGTTATTGTGGTGGTGGTAGTGGTGGTCTTTGTTGTAGTAATACTCAATATAATTGCAGAAGTGACTATTGCAGTAGCTACAGTATAGCTGTTGTTTCTGTTGTCTTTGAGACAAGAGGATCTCTAGTTGATCTATATGGATTTAAAACAAATTCACTTTATTGCAGCTGCTACAAAACAACTGTGATAGTCCAAGAAAATAACAGCATAAATGTTTCTGATTTGTTATGAGAAAATTAACTGATGCTTTCAAGGCAACCTAGGAGTATCATTACGCTGTGCAATATGTTAATTATTTTCACAAGACAAAAACATGCAACTGTTTAAATCTAAACAACCTATGTCAAGAGTGAACATACCTTTGATAGTTCCTATAACTTTTAGCTTTCTCATTTCCCTGTGGGAACCTGGGAACTAAATGATATATGTCCACATTCAATGCATCTATTCATGTTACTGTGTATGTGCCTTTATATTATTGTTCCTTCATAATCAGAAGTGAAATGTCTAATAGCTTATTATTTGCATGAAAACATCTGTGATATACAGAATGTAGCTTTAAATTCTATATAAAGCCTCAAGTCAATGCTCACTTGTTAACAGGGTGAAGTTCCCTCACTCAGCCTATAATTGCCACTAACTCAGTGGATGCCATAACACAAACATGGACAGGAAGAGTGACCAAGGTAAATATACTATTTTTGTATAAACTGAATGTCACTGTATCAAGTTGATTGTATAGGTTGTCTATGAGTATAGTAAGATTTTGAGAGTGCTTTTATACTAATGTATATGTTATTTTGAAGAAACTGAGAGTAAGAACTTGTTTGCAGTTCTTACGGTCATGATACTACATCAATAAATATTGGAGAGAATTGCCTTTCCTCAACCCTATGATGAGGGACATGATCAGTAAAACAGACCACCTAATAGCTGCAGAAGACCTGTTAGCATGTTTAAAATTCATGTCACTGTACCTTTCTCCTTATCCATCTCTTTTTCTACATTAAAAAACCTTGTCAAATGATATGTTAAAGATTTGTATATGGTCTCAAAGACTTGTATGATAATAACACTGTAATTATAGTGTCAGAACACTTCCTTACATGCTCTAAACATATGTGTATATATAAAGATGTAGTACACACATAAAAAAAGATGTGATGGCTGGAGTCTCACCTGGGCATCCTCTTCATGATGTCCAGCACACCCACACCATTCCAGTGTTGAGCAGCTCGCAGCTCCTCTGTGGTGACCCCCACAATCTGAACAAACTGCACACTGCCATTAGGAGTGTTGACAGATCCCAACTGTGGATCCTCAGCCATCAGCATGTGTTGCACCCGGGACTCACTGTTGTCAAGTGGGCAGTGCCAGGACACATGATCACCCACACACAAGATAGATTCTGGAAGGATAACCATAGTTTTAGTAAATCATTTTCTGGCAATGATTACATTGTTTGCAATTTGTGAAAAGTGAAGACAAAGCTTGTAATCTAATTGATTTCCAGAGATTGGTGATAAATAAAAAAAAAAATTGTGAAAAGGTGAACTCTTCTCAAACAGATTTAGGAAGATAGCTACAAGAGGATACACCTACAATATATATTCAATTGGCAAAAAAAGATAATTCAGTAACATATATAAATGGATTTCAGTAACAAACATTAGTGGAGACTAAATCACACCTGGGAGTTTTTAAATTTGTAAATTAATTAATAATCATATGTTGTTTCTCGAGATTTAAGTAAGTAGTCTTCATCAATGGTGTTTTCCATTTCCTCACTGGCCTAAACCCTCAGAAAGCTTGTGGACCTGATGGGGTCCCTCCTATTGTTCTCCAAAACTGTGGCTCCATGCTTGCACCTTGCCTAGTAAACTCTTTCAGCTCTGTCTGTTAATATCTATCTTTCCTTCTTGCTGGAACTTTGCCTATATTCAGCCTGTTCCTAAAAAGGGTGACCATTCTAATCCCTCAAACTACCATCCTACTGCTTTAATTTCCTGTCTATCTAAAGTTTTTTTAATCTATCCTCAACAGGAAGATTCTTAAACATCTATCACTTTACAACCTTCTATCTGATCGATAGTATGGGTTTAGTCAAGGCCGCTCTACTGGTGATCTTCTGGCTTTCCTTACTGAGTCTTGGTCATACTCTTTTAGAGATTTTGGTGAAACTTTTGCTGTTGCCTTGGATATATCAAAAGCTTTTGATAGAGTCTGGCACAAAGCTTTGATTTCTTAACTACCCTCCTACAGCTTCTATCCTTCTCTCTGTAACTTCATCTCGAGTTTTCTTTCTGACCATTCTATTGCTGCTGTGGTAGACAGTCACAGTTCTCCTAAATCTATTAACAGTGGTGTTCCTCAAGGTTCTATCCTGTCACCCACTCTCTTCTTATTATTCATCAATGACCTTCTAAACAAAATTTCTCATCCTATCCACTCCTACACTGATGATACAACCCTGCACTTTTCCATGTCTTTTTACAGACATCCAACACTTCAAGAAGTAAACATTTCATGCAGGGAAGCCACAGAACACCTGACTTCTGATCTTTCTTAAGTTTCTGATTGGGCAGAGCAAACTTGGTATAGTTCAATGCCTCAAAAACTCAATTCCTCCATCTATCAACTCAACACAACCTTCCAGACAACTATTTCCTCTTCTTCAATGACAATTGTCCCCCTCTTCTACACTGAACATCCTTGGTCTGTCCTTTACATATAATCTGAGCTGGAAACTTCACATCCTATCTCTAGCTAAAGCAGCTTCTATGAAGTTAGGCATTCTGAGACATCTCTGCCAGTTTTTCTCACCCCCCCCTTCCCTGCTGCTAACTTTGTACAAAGGCCTTATCCATCCATGTATGGAGTATGCTTCACATGTCTAGAGGGGGGGGTTCCACTCATACTGCTCTTCTAGACAGGGTGGAATCAAAAGCTTCTCATCTCATCAACTCCTCTCCTCTAACTGACTGTCTTCAGGCTCTCTCTCATTGCCGCAATGTTGAATATCTAGCTGTTTTCTACCGCTATTTTCATGCTAACTGCTCTTCTGATCTTGCTAACTGCATGCCTCCCCCTCCTCTTGCGGCCTCACTGCACAAAACTTTCTTCTTTCTCTCACCCCTATTTTGTCCAGCTCTCTAATGCAAGAGTTAACCAGTATTCTAGATCATTCATCCCTCTCTCTAGTAAACTTTGGAACTCCCTGCCTGCTTCTGTATTTCCACCTTCCTATGACTTGAATTCCTTCAAGAGAGAGGTTTCAAGACACTTATCCTTCAGTTTTTGACTACTGCTTTGGACCCTTTTCTGGGACTGGCATCTCAGTGGGATTTTTTTCTTTTTATTGGATTTTTGTTGCTCTTGGTCAGTGTCCCTCCTACGTAAAAAAAATATAAATAAATAAATAAATAAATAAATAATAATAATTATAAGGAGATAAGTTCGTTTACTGTGCCTGTAAAAGTTTATTATAAGAGGGTCTTCACTGAAAGGTTTATGGAAATGACTGTGGCAGGAATAAGGAGGATTTAGAAGAAAATGCTATATGGATCAGATTTTTCTACCTGAAATGATAGTAAAGTATTTATGAAAGGGTAAAAAGCTGCATGCAGTTTCCACAGACCTAGAAAAGCATATGATAAGGTTAATAGGGAAACTCTCCTTAATGTTCTTAAAATTTATGGTGCATGAGGGCAATTGTTGAAGTAATTTCATATGTTTTGTTGAAGTAATTTCATATGACCAAGGGCAACAAAAATCTGATAAAAAAAAAATGCTCACTGAAATGCCAGCCCCATAAAAAGGGTCCAAAGCAGTAGTCAAAAATTGAAGGATAAGTGTCTTGAAACCTCCCTCTTGAAGGAATTCAAGTCATAGGAAGGTGGAAATACAGAAGCAGGCAGGGAGTTCCAGAGTTTACCAGAGAAAGGGATGAATGATTGAGAATACTGGTTAACTCTTGCGTTAGAGAGGTGGACAGAATAGGGGTGAGAGAAAGAAGAAAGTCTCGTGCAGCGAGGCCACGGAAGGAGGGGGGGCATGCAGTTAGCAAGATCAGAAGAGCAGCTAGCATGAAAATAGTGGTAGAAGACAGCAAGAGTTGCAACATTGCGGCGATGAGAGAGAGGCTGAAGACAGTCAGTTAGAGGAGAGGAATTGATGAAACGAAAAGCTTTTGATTCCACCCTGTCTAGAAGAGCAGTATGAGTGGAAACCCCCCAGGCATATGAAGCATACTCCATACATGGACGGATAAGGCCCTTGTACAGAGTTAGCAGCTGGGGGGTGAGAAAAACTGGCGGAGACATCTCAGAACGCCTAACTTCATAGAAGCTGTTTTAGCTAGAGATGAGATGTGAAGTTTCCAGTTCAGATTATAAGTAAAGGACAGACCGAGAATGTTCAGTGTAGAAGAGGGGGACAGTTGAGTGTCATTGAAGAAGAGGGGATATTTCCCTGGAAGGTTGTGTCAAGTTGATAGATGGAGGAATTGAGGTTTTGAGGCATTGAACAATACCAAGTTTGCTCTACCCCAATCAGAAATTTTAGAAAGATCAGAAGTCAAGCATTCTGTGGCTTTCCTGCATGAAATGTTTTCTTCCTGAAGGGTTGGACGTCTATGAAAAGACGTGGAAAAGTGCAGGGTGGAATCAGCGTAGGAGTGGTTAGGACAAGAAGATTGGTTTAGAAGATCATTAATGAATAATAAGAAGAGAGTGGGTGACAGGACAGAACCCTGAGGAACACCACTGTTAATAGAAAAAGAACAGTGACTGTCTACCACAGCAGCAATAGAACGGTCAGAAAGGAAACTTGAGATGAAGTTACATAGAGAAGGATAGAAGCCATAGGAGGTTAGTTTGGAAATCAAAGCTTTGTGCCAGACTCCATCAAAAGCTTTTGATATGTCCAAGACAACAGCAAAAGTTTCACCAAAATCTCTAAAAGAGACTCAGTAAGGAAAGCCAGATCACCAGTAGAGCGGCCTTGACGGAACCCATACTGGCGATCAGATAGAAGGTTGTGAAGTGATAGATGTTTAAGAATCTTCCTGTTGAGGATAGATTCAAAAACTTTAGATAGGCAGGAAATTAAAGCAACAGGACGGTAGTTTGAGAGATTAGAACGGTCACCCTTTTTAGGAACAGGCTGAATGAAGGCAAACTTCCAGCAAGAAGGAAGAGCTGAAAGAGTTTGACTAGGCAAGGTGCAAGCACGGAGGCACAGTTTTAGAGAACAATAGGAGGGACCCCATCAGGTCCATAAGCCTTCTGAGGGTTTAGGCCAGCGAGGGCATGGAAAACATCATTGTGAAGAATTCTAATAGGTAGCATGAAGTAGTCAGAGGGTGGAGGAGAGGGAGGAACAAGCCCCGAATTGTCCAAGGTAGAGTTTTTAGCAAAGGTTTGAGCGAAGAGTTCAGCTTTAGAAATAGGTGTGATAGCAGTGGTGCCATCTGGTTGAAATAAAGGAGGGAAAAAAGAAGAATCAAAGTTATTGGAGATATTTTTGGCTAGATGCCAGAAGTCATGAGGGGAGTTAGATCTTGAAAGGTTTTGACACTTTCTGTTAATGAAGGAGTTTTTGGCTAGTTGGAAAACAGACTTGGCATGGTTCTGGGCAGAAATATAAAGTGCATGAGATTCTGGTGATGGAAGGTACTTTTTTGTGGGCCACCTCTCTATTATGTATAGCACGAGAACAAGCTGTGTTAAACCAATGTTTGGAAGGTTTAGGTCGAGAAAGAGAGTGAGGAATGTACACCTCCATACCAGACGTTATCACCTCTGTTATGCGCTCAGCACACAAAGATGGGTCTCTGACACGGAAACAGTAGTCATTCCAAGGAAAATCAGCAAAATAACTCCTCAGGTCCCCCCAACTAGCAGAGGCAAAACGCCAAAGGCACCTTCGCTTAGGGGGATCCTGAGGAGGGATTGGAGTGATAGGACAAGATACAGAGATGAGATTGTGATCGGAGGAGCCCAACGGAGAAGAAAGGGTGACAGCATAAGCATAAGGATTAGAGGTCAGGAAAAGGTCAAGAATGTTGGGCGTATCTCCAAGACGGTCAGGAATATGAGTAGGGTGTTGCACCAACTGCTTTAGGTCATGGAGGATAGCAAAGTTGAAGGCTAGTTCACCAGGATGGTCAGTGAAGGGAGAGGAAAGCCAAAGCTGGCGGTGAACATTGAAGTCTCCAAGAATGGAGATCTCTGCAAAAGGGAAGAGAGTCAGAATGTGTTCCACTTTGGAAGTTAAGTAGTCAAAGAATTTCTTATAGTCAGAGGAGTTTGGTGAGAGCTATACAGCACAGATAGATTTAGTTTGAGAGTGACTCTGTAGTCGTAGCCAGATGGTGGAAAACTCGGAAGATTCAAGAGCATGGGCACGACAGCAGGTTAAGTCATTGCGCACATAAATGCAACATCCAGCTTTGGATCGAAAATGAGGATAGAGAAAGTAGGAGGGAACAGAAAAAGGACTACTGACAGTTGCCTCAGACACCTGAGTTTCAGTGAGGGAAAGAAGAGGAGAGGTGGTGTTCTACAGATTGAAAATTAGATCTTAGACCGTGAATGTTGCAGAAGTTAATGAAGAAAAAGTTGAGGGGGCTGTCAAGACACTTAGGGTCTTCGACAGAAAGGCAGTCTGACCTGGGGACATTTATGGTCCCCCTCCCCAGATGGGGACTCTGAGGCTGGTTGCCATAATAATTTTGAAATTCTTGAGTGAAAGGTGTGTGTGTTATTAGGTGCTTGTAGTTTTGTGTGGAGGAAGAGAGTTGTCTTTAGAGGGCAGGCTGTGACTGCCCCCTTGTGTTGTGAGACACAAAGGGAAACGTTCAGTGAGGTCACAGCTGGATTTAATGATAAGTTCACAGGACCCCCTGAACTGTGCTTTAGACCTCACTGGGAGTAATTATTGTCTCGGCAGGTGTCTACTGCCTCCTCCTAGAGTGCTTGAGTGTGGCTGGATGGAGAATCTCATCTTCATTTTCTTTAGTACATTCTTTTGCAACACTCTTTCATATGCTTTCCTCTTCTCATCTACAGCCTCCTCAATCCCAGCAGTCCACTACATACCTGCCTTTCTCCTATCCCCAAACCTTGTATAACCTTCCACTTCAGCTTCTGAAGTAGTCAATATACTTTTACACAAACACATAAAAATCCTTTTTACTAAATCCTTATCACACTGGCTTCTTAGTCCCTCACACAACTTCCTCTCATTTTCCTACCAAAATTTCTTCCCATCCAACTTTCACTATCCAACACTGTACTCACCTTCTCCTTACTGCCATTCTTACAATACTATCATCTATCCCTAATAATGATTTTACTCATACAGCATCATATGCACAAATTTTACAACTTCCAACCAAAATAATGTAGTATCTTTTTTTCTTCATTTTTTCTTGTGATGACAAATCTCTGCTGCTGCTCATGTGGTGGGATGCAAGCTATTACATCTCAGCATGATAAACACCCAAACAATTACTCTAGAATCTCTATATGGCAACATAGCAAGCCTTGGTTATTGTGGTTAGTAAATAAGCCTGATGGTGTTTACTAGTGAGTGTAGAAATAGGGAAGAAGGGGCGTTCATGAGCAGTGTCAACATACCTATGTTGACACTGCTGCAAAGTAAAGCTAGCATACTATGGGCCTATGCATAAACATAATGAGCCTCAGTTTTGCGGATAGTAAACAGGCTGGATGTCCATGGGTCAGTGAGTGTTGTGTGTTTGTTGATGGGTGTAGGAATAAGGAAGGGATTTCCATGAGTGTTGCAGTACATACTAATATTAGAATATGATATAACTAGCTTAATATGGGCACACAGCATATCTGTGTGATGACAAATACTGGTAGTGCAGGAGGCAAGCAGGCTGCATGCTGGTGGGATGAGTGTTGGGTGTTTCTAGGTGATGTAACAGTAGGGAAAGGAATCCTTGAGTGTTGTGATATATGTTGATACTACAGCCTGGTAACACAGAAAACAGTAATGAGGGAAACAGGTCTATATTGGCTAACTCCAGGGGGCTGCAAGCCACAGGGGACCCAGGCCTGCCCATCTTCTACTCCGTTGTAAATATCATTATTGATATTATTGTTTTTAGGCCTAATACAAAAGTTTTATATAAAAAAAATTCTTCAATGGTATAAAAAATCATAAGGCTAGAAGTTGCCTGACACCATACGGGTTAACTACAACACCATAAAAAAATAAAAACATAAGGAAATAAGGGAAGTTGAAAGGAGCCACCTGTGGCTCTCTTGATGACCCTGAATGGCATCACTGATGCACAACTGCATTTTTCCAGTAGCTTTTTCCAGCAGCAAGATGTCTAGGTGTTATTATCACCTTCATTTGGTGGTAAGCAGAAATCATAAAATGCAATACAATAAAAAAGATCAAACAGCAACATACCTAATTAATCAACATTTATCTGAAATTTTTATATGAAAACAGTGAAAATGTGAAGCAAAATATATACAGTATAAAAATAAGGAGAAGCAAATCTAGTAATGGCAGTTATCAGCATGCAGCTCTGATAAATGGAAAGTAGCAATATATCAAAGTAAACAACTTATTTAGCTATTAAATACAGTGGAACTCAGTTACCAAACACCTCTCTTTTCGAACAAGTCAGTTTTCAAAAAAATATTCAAACTCATTATTGCTTTGATTGCAGTACCATAATTTGGTTCTAGAACAAAGTTACTTGATTTTGAATATTAAAAGACAGCAAAAGTTACCATTTATTACCAATTTATAGTTTCTATAAATATTTAATTCATTTTTATATATATATGGAGGAGAGACACAGTGTACAAACAGTAATTCTATCTTAGAAATAAAGTAAATGTGATCCTTTTGAAAAGCCTTGATGCAAGCAAACAGTTTTCAGTGTTCAGGAGTTATGCCGAGCCACCTGTGGCTCTCTTGATGACCCCGAATGGCATCACTTATGTATAACTGCATTTTTCCAGTAGCTTTTTTCAGCAGCAAGATGTCTAGGTGTTATTATCACCTTCATTTGGCAGTAAGTGGGTTGCTCCTCTCTGTGTCCCTCTGTAATGCTTCCCTCACTAGAACAGTGACAAAGAGCACACCTGCACAGTCTAAACAGTATCTTCTGATGAGTTCTGTGTCACTAAGTTCATTCAATACATCCTTTCTGGATAAATAATTTGTGAGCTGGAGATGTTGTGAAGCAGCCATCTTGGCCGTGGGAGTGTCTGTCATAAGCTGCTAAGGTAGGGCAGACTGGTGTCTGGGTACAGATTAATTCATTTTTACATTGATTCCTATGGGGAAAATAGTTTTGGTTTTCGAACATATGGATTTTGAACGGTATTCAGGAATGAATTAAGTTCTAGAACCGAGGTTCCACTCATCTGTTTGTGACAAAATGGGTTGTAACAGAAAACAATAGCGTGAAACACTTGTACTTCAAAGGAATATACATAAGTGGATAATTTTGATATACTCTTTCTACCCTGAGAAGTTTTGAGTCATCAAAAACCACACTAATGTGTTAAATACACTTATGTATATTAGGAAAGAGGATTCTGCTACTGATTACATGAAGAATTTTAAAGAACAAACCATTAACTTTTTAACCATACATATCTTATATAAATACTTGAACTTCCAAATATTCAGTGCAAAGATCATATAAGTGACATAAGAATAATGATGGACAAAAGTTCTATTCTTTAAATGCCAAAGCCTTACATCAAGAAATTTCTACACTTAAAAAAAATTTCACACTTAAAAAAAAACTTCACTACATGAAAGACTGACTGGCATAGATTTCCACCAAATATTTGAAAGATTACCAGCATTGAAAGAGAGGAAATAGGTGCACAGAACAAACTCAAAAATTACTGTTTCCAAACCTGATTGAAAGACATATTTGGCGAGGGCCTGCATGATGGCAGCAGGCCATGTTGGGGGACTCTTCTCTCCTTCCTCTCTCTTGAGCCGCATTGTCAGCTCAAATCCAAACCCACTGGGACCCTCAGGCCCTGTCTGCTCATGCACTCTGCCATCACCATGCAAGTCAGAGCAGCCAAAGCTGAAAGATGATGGAACTATTTGTTATGTTTATCACAAAAGTTTATTGATAGTTTTGTGCACTCTTTAAATAACTACACTTCCAATCCTGATTGTCCCACTCCTATATGTTAAAGTTAGTATAGTAATATAGTACTATCTTGGGACTCTTGCCTTCTTGTAATTATAGTACTGTAAATTCTTATCACACTTTTTTCCTTTTTAATCTCTCTCTCTCTCTCTCTCTCTCTCTCTCTCTCTCTCTCTCTCTCTCTCTCTCTCTCTCTCTCTCTCTCTCTCTCTCTATCATCCATTCCACTATCATTATTCATTGCACTTACTAATGTTCTCATATTCTCTGTTTCTTTGTGCTTAAGTTTGTTTAAACATGAAAGTAAAAATACTCTTTAAGATAACTTTATCTTTAAAGGTCATGTTACACAAATTACCAAATGCATTCCCTACTTCCCTGCAGTTTTCACTCGTCCTTGCTTAAACACTCTCCAGACCTTCCCCCCATCACCACTGAGGGGGGAAGGGAAGCTAACTATTCTAACTTATATTTCCTTCACAATAAAATGAAAAATCCCATTTGATCCCCCCAAATAAAACTAATACACTTAAAATTCAAAACCTAATTCCAGAAGCCACCTCATTCTTCCACCATTAATTAATCTAATTATTTCAATTCCTACAGTAAACTTCCCTGCAATACTTATAATGATGACTTGTAACTACCAGTTATATAGCTACATTTTGTAAACATTCCAACTTTCAAAAGTTTTACTTATAGAAGTTATGTAGGTATCTGATCTGACCAGCTAAATGGAACACATGCAAGCAGTTTCCTTTAGAAACCCTCAAACCCACATCCCAGATAAACTTTAACAATTGCTTCCTATATATTTCCATTATGCCATTATGCACAATCACTCTTTCTTGATCAAGTGCCTAGTCAAACTCTTTCAGCTCTGTCTGCCAACATCTACCTTTCCTTCTTGCTGGAAGTTTGCCTACCTTCAACCTGTACCTAAAAAGGGTGACCGTTTTAATCCCTCAAACTACCATCCTACTGCTTTGATTTCCTGCCTATCTAAAGTTTTTGAATCTATCCTCAACAGGAAGATTCTTAAACATCTATCACTTCACAACCTTCTATCTGATCGCCAGTATGGGTTCCGTCAAGGCCGCTCTACTGGTGATCTGGTTTTCCTTACTAAGTCTTGGTCATCCTCTTTTAGAGATTTTGGTGAAACTTTTGCTGTTGCCTTGGACATATCAAAAAGCCTTTGATAGAGTCTGGCACAAAGCTTTGATTTCCAAACTACCCTCCTATGGCTTCTATCCTTCTCTCTGTAACTTCATCTCAAGTTTCCTTTCTGACCGTTCTATTACTGCTGTGGTAGACGGTCACTGTTCTTCTCCTAAATCTATTAACAGTGCTGTTCCTCAGGGTTCTGTCCTGTCACCCACTCTCTTATTATTCATTAATGATCTTCTAAACCAAACTTCTTGTCCTATCCACTCCTATGCTGATGATACCACCCTGCACTTTTCCACGTCTTTTTCATAGATGTCCAACCCTTCAGGAGGTAAACATTTCACGCAGGGAAGCCACAGAACGCTTGACTTCTGATCTTTCTAAAATTTCTGATTGGGGCAGAGCAAACTTGATATTGTTCAATGCCTCAAAAACTCAATTCCTCCATCTATCAACTCGACACAACCTTCCAGACAACTATCCCCTCTTCTTCAATGACACTCAACTGTCCCCCTCTTCTAAACTGAACATCCTCGGTCTGTCCTTTACTTATAATCTGAACTGGAAACTTCACATCTCATCTCTAGCTAAAACAGCTTCTATGAAGTTAGGCTTTCTGAGATGTCTCTGCCAGTTTTTCTCACCCCCTCAGCTGCTAACTCTGTACAAGGGCCTTATCCATCCATGTATGGAGTATGCTTCACATGTCTGGGGGGGTTCCACTCATACTGCTCTTCTAGACAGGGTGGAATCAAGAGCTTTTTGTCTCATCAACTCCTCTCTAACTGACTGTCTTCAGCCTCTCTCTCACTGCTGCAATGTTGCATCTCTAGCTGTCTTCTACCACTATTTTCATGCTAACTACTCTTCTGATCTTGCTAACTGCATGCCCCCCCTCCTCCCGTGGCCTTGCTGCACAAGACTTTCTTCTTTCTCTCACCCCTATTCTGTCCAGCTCTAATGCAAGAGTTAACCAGTATTCTCAATCATTCATCCCTTTCTCTGGTAAACTCTGGAACTCCCTGCCTGTTTCTGTATTTCGATCTTCCTATGACTTGAATTCCTTTAAGAGGGAGGTTTCAAGACACTTATTCATCAATTTTTTACTACTGCTGTGATCCTTTTATAGGACTGGCATTTCAGTGGGCATTTTTTTTTTATTGTATTTTTGTTGCCCTTGGCCAGTGTCCTTCCTACATAAAAAAAACAAAACATAATTCCTGTATATATATATATATATATATATATATATATATATATATATATATATATATATATATATATATATATATATATATATATATATATATATATATATATTACCCTAAGATTCTGGTGCTCTGAAAAATAAAACTGAACATACATTTATATTACAAGAGGTGGAACTGAGGATAAAAAAAAAAATAATAATAATAATAATAATAATAAAATACACAAGGAATTGCCTCCTTACCTGACATAGTGCCAGTGAGGAGGGATGTTTAGTTTAGGATTTCCTGGATTTGCATACATGCTGATGTAGTCCAAGGGGTCTGGGCCCCCTAACCTGCAAAGCAGAGTAAATATTTTCTTATTGTTGTACTCACTTAGATATATCAGAATACCTACTTTATTACAGATGGGAGATACCTGTACATCATTGTCAACAAGTAATAGCTTCTTGAGAAGCACTTCCTTACGATATAACAAAGAAACTCACAAACTATGGTGTCTTCTACATGCAAAGAACTAAATAAAACATTTCAAAGCATTTTCTTTGATAAAGGGGATGGTACTGGATGTGGCAACCAAGACCAGAGGCACTTAAAACTATAAATTATTATGATACTCTAGTTTTTGTTGTGCCTTGAAACTGCCATTACTATATGATGATGAACCATAGTTGATGAAAAATCCACCACTCCACAAGAAACATGTGATAGGCTACTGTTGTTTCTCAAATATAAAGTTGTTGCCTAAATTTCATATTTGAACACTAAATGAATGAAAGAAAACACACTTCTAAGAGTCTGACTTGGATGTTCTAATCCATATTAAGACATTCTTCTCTCGTGGAAGCATTTCATAAATTTAACCTAGCCTCTTTCCTGACCATCAATCTTGTGGCCTTGCAGAGAATCATGAAACCTAGGCTGACAATCTAGCATACCAGAACTTATAGCATTGTTTCCCAACCAGGGATCCACATAAGAATTTCAAGGAGTCCACAGCAATTTTTATAATTTTAAAATTTATTATGCTTGAATTCAGACATGTGGCTCAGAATAAAACTTATAATACCACACACAATCTTTAAAACTGAATTCTTAAATGGCATAATTATTCTACAATAGCTACAGACATTGCTGGTGTCCAAATGCAATCATAAACAACCTAATGCTGTCTGTAAAAGATGATTTGTGGTGTGCACAGGCTGCCACTGAGCCAAGGATTCATGGGCTGCTTAATAAAACAACCACAAAAGTCAAATTGAAAAATATAAAGTAACAATTTCTTCCAATGAAAAGTTACATTCATTGCTGCTTATTTATTTATTGATTTTTATTAATTAAATTATTTTATTATTATTATTTTTTATTTTATTTTTTGCAAAAAATCTTTATTAATTTTGTTGGCTTAACTGATTTCATTGTAGAGCTGAAAAAGTGACTGGAAAAGATGGAACAGGACAAAAAAGGTTGGGAACCACTGACCAATAGTATCCTAACATATCTTATGACATATACTGCCTGCAGGATGCGCCACTGCTGTTAACAGTCAAAATTTAAATTAAAACAACACATGGAACAAACATATAAGCACTTGCATCATGTACTCATCAACACAGTGGCCAGACCTCATGCATGCAATATAATCTTTAAAAACTTACAATCTTTCAAAAATTTTTTTCAAAATGAGTGATTAAAACAAAAATATGGTACAAAGAACTCTACCATTATTTTGGCCCAAGAAGGGCAATGGTCAACTAATATTGGCTCTTCACAATGCCATGTAATATTTTTCAAGGCCTTGTGTCTGACACATCTTTAGTGTTACAAAAGCCACGATGTAATGAAATAAGGCATGTTATATTATATTTAGTTGGCATGATTTTAGAATGAGTACCTAGGTTAGGTTTGATTATATTTAGTTTTGGAATGCTTTTCATTGTTATGTGGTAGTTAATTTGATGTGAACAGCAAGGAAAGACAAACATAAATCAAAAACACTTTTTATGTCCAGTGGACACCAATTAGATGATTGAATGTTTGATTACATGTAGTTTAGAAATGTCCTTCACTGCCATGTAGCCAAGATACTGACACATGGCAATTAGCATGATTTTTTGGAGGATATGTTGTCCCAGATGATATGGACATGTTTTCCAATCTCTAAAAGCTTCTTAAGAACAGGTAAAAATCTGAAGAAAATGGAAATATTGCTTGAAATGGCAATTTTACCCAAAAATTATATTCCTGACTTACAAAACAAGTGGCAAACACTAGAATGATAACTTCCTAAATATTATTATCATCTAGATTTTTCCCAACATTATTTAAATTTTTTTTTTATCTTCCAGACTTTCACATGAATGCTTAGATCCATGTAAAATATCCATATTAGTGAAGCATAGATAGGTAATTATCAAAGGTTCCAGGTGCTGCGGGTAACTGTCAACAACTCCTTTAACCCTGCTTCCAAATGGAATGGCAAAGAGCATTTCTGAATTAAATCCAGTACTATTTAATAATCTCCAATTATGATCATAGTGCATTGTCATGGGACAAATATTAAACAGGAAGGAAAAATTAAAATAGAGAAGATAACAGCCTTCAAATAACAATCCTGTTAAATTATTTAAAATAGACTAAAGGGACGATCCTGAATATAAATATTTTCTTTCTTTTTGAATACATAAATGAAACTTTGCATATACTTTTGAAATCAATATGAATTTAAAACAAATATTAAAGGTAATTGTAAGCTAGAAGTTGACAAATTATCCATATATTTGTGAGGAATTTTGATGGGGTGCACAGATGAATACATCCCTTGATGAAACAAGGCAAAACAGAAAAATATATGTTCCCAAGTTTTGCTATACCAGGCATATGAAAAAAAGTCTCCATTACAAGATGTTGTAGATTAAGTAGAACAGGTAAATTTATGTAATTAGGGAGAAATTTGGAGTTAATATTGGGATTCTAAATTTATTAACAGACCATGTTAGATTTTGGGAGTACATGGAACCATTAGTGAAAATGTTCAAAAGCAAGTTGAGGATGCAGAACTCTTAAAGATAATGCAATATAATGTCTTCAAGTTTCACAGAAGGATCCCATTTCTGATGTGATATGTACTACATAAGACTTGGCATCAGAGACTGATTGACATCACTGTCCACAGGTACGTTCATCATGTCCTGAGATCCCGTGTTGTTTAAAGACTTTGTTCATATGCAAATAACCATTTTTGTACCTATTATATAATAATTACTTGAGAGATTAATTGACATCATTGGCAACAGAGAGAAGAGATGTAAATTCCCTTGCCAATTAGTTAATTAGTTTTTTTTTAGTACTTGAAGGAGGGAAGAACAAAAATTTAAGATGTAAACATTTAGGGTGAATTTATTCTTTTTATTATGCAATAGAAATTACACAAGTGATACACACATTTTGAATGTAACACCTAGATGATTACGATGCTTTCTACCAAGAATTAAGGTAATCCCCCCGGGCACACTAAAATTAATTAGTTGTAACTTATTCAAAACTTTTATCATGAACTGATTTGGTATTAAGTCATCCTTCCCAGGTCCTACAACTCCAAGGTAAACAGAACTAACTACTAGAAATATCACTGTGTATTCTGAAAGAAAAAATAACATGAAACCTTTATTTGTTATTCAGATACATCAAATAAAATTAATCTGGTTGTCATGGGATTTTCCAGTGCCTTATAGACCTCCAGCTAAATGCTACCATACCACACAAAATTCAAGCTTAAACATAATTTTTAATCAAAACATAATCAAACCTAATTTCCCTATGACAGCATCACCTAGGCTCATCAAGAGATAATGGTTTAAGTTTTAAAAAACTTAGCATATTCTAGAAGCCCCACATAGTGAATGCACTGCTCACTTGATAGTATCTACTCTTTACTCGATATATATATATATATATATATATATATATATATATATATATATATATATATATATATATATATATATATATATATATATATATATATACATTGTTACACGCATGGGTAGAAGTTGGTTGACTAGGGATGTGTTGTACCCTTTCTTGTAGCATAAGATAGTGAAACGAGTATGAAATAAAACTTACAATCATTATCAGACTAAATATCCACTACCTGAAGTGGGCATAGCGCGTGCAACTTACCTAGGACACAGTGATCCCACTTGGATTCAAGTAAGTATGTACAGTTAACATAACATATATAAGCTATCAAGCAATAAAGGAAACCAAAGGTGACGAAACATATACAAGTTAATAAGCAACAAAGTGAATGTAACATGTACCAAATAATAAGCAATAAAGGAAAACAAATATATACCCAAAATACAACACAAATATAAGTAGCTCAGGCGTGTACTTAATGAAGAGTGAGTGTTTGTGTTCATGTTCGTCACGTCTTCTTCTAACTCACGTCAATGTACCCGAATCCAGGCAGCAGGAGGGAGGATGGTTCCAGCTGCGAGAAGCAAGTGAGACTGACGAGGTGTGGAGGTGGAAGTCAGTTGTCAGCTTGGTTAGCTCGACTGAGACATGAGTCGAGATGTGTTTCCAAAGCTTCGTCTTTATGATACCGCCATAGTGTGGTCAAGATGGTATTTGAAGCCGATGATTAGTTGGAGAGATTAGTGGTTGGCGAAGCAGGTATGAGGGTCGTGATAATACACACACACACACACACACACACACACACACACACACACACACACACACACACACACACACACATACATACATACATATATATATATATATATATATATATATATATATATATATATATATATATATATATATATATATATATATATATATATATATATATATATATCAAGATTTTTTTTTCTCTAAAATTTTGTAGTACTCTCCTAATTAATTTAAAGTTTGAGAGAGAGAGAGAGAGAGAGAGAGAGAGAGAGAGAGAGAGAGAGAGAGAGAGAGAGAGAGAGAGAGAGAGAGAGAGAGAGCACTAGAATACCAGACTATTTCCAAAAAAACACATAATAGGCTGGAAATGGTGTCTTGATAGTTATTACAAGAACAATGACTTTAAATTGACCACTATCATGACATAATTGAAAAAGCTTCAGTATTACTTTAGGAGAGGACCATAACTCTCCACATTTTAGTGTACTGTTTTTTATTACCTTCAAGGGTACTGAGAAATTTAGTTTATTGAAGTTTTCATCGCAAATTAATAGTTTCCATGATATAGGAATTTTTGTTAGGTGATGTACATAGGTTAGATTAGATTAGGTCAGGTTAGGTTAAGTTGGGTTAGGTTAGGTAAGGTTAAGTATGGTTAGGTTATGTACGGTTAGGATTACCTTCTTTCAAGCTATTTTCTCCACTCAAGTACCCTAAAATGACCATTTTCGTGTTCCCCGCCCATAAAGTCCGCTTCCCAAAGAGTCCTTAAGATCATCAGGAGACAAAATAAACGATTTCCGATGTGTTTTATGCTCAAACTCGTCCATAAAAAAAAAAAAAAGATAACGAATATACTTTTGTACTCAAAATGCACATTGGTCCTACAGTAAAAATTTACCCAAGCTTCCTTTGCATCCCTCCCCCTCATCGGGCTCCCTTGATATGCTGACACCAACTGTGATATGACTGATTAGTTCCTAACATTAACCTTCTACAGAGTTAATTTGGAGTGAGACAAGCCAACCTCCATTACCAGTACTTTAGGAGGGCAGTCACTTGCAGGGGGTTGGGCTGGCCGGGGTACAGTTCACTGCACCTCGCCAGTAGCGCCTGCAAACCCGCGGGGACCACAGCAGTGCCTTCCTCAGCCCCCTCAGCTCCCCCTCCTGCGGCGCCCTCTCCCTCCCTCCAGTCCATCGCGGTGTGTGTTCCTCCTTCTGCTCAGATTCTCTCTTCCTCGGGCGAAATGCAAGTACAAACTCTTCAATTCTCTGGAGAAAAACAATATGCATTAACACCATTTAACAAAAGAGCATCGGAAATTCTATCAACTTACAGTTAAAACCTATTTTGATGCAGATTCTTGTGCGTTACATATATTGTTGTGTCACAGCCATGTTATCTTTCACCGCTTATATATTCTTAATATAGCTTCCCAGACAAACTTTGTGGCCTTTTATATAGAACTAGTCTCAGGTTGCCACAGAATGGGTGTTTTCTTCACACCGCCCCTGACATCTCCCACGCGGCGCTGCCAGCGCACGCTGCTCCAGCTCAGGATATTGTCAATTAACATAGCGGTTTCTCTTTTTTTTTTTTTTTTTTTTTATATATATATCTTCTCAAGGTTCCTCGTATATAGTAGACTATATATTTAACGTGTTTTTGTGCTTCTTATCATTATCGGTCTCATAGTTAAATATGAAAATATATGATGTAGACTGCAAGCTACTGTTATTGTTTGGTACAGTACAGCTCATTTAAACGCTTGAACAATGCAGGCAGTGATGCGTGATGGCCTTGAGTCTGGCCAAGGCAAAGCAACCAAACACCTTTTTTTTTTTTTTTCTCCACAGGTGTTTCAGTATGTCAAGTTATACCGGGTTCTCACCTTCAGAGACATTCCTAAAAGGATTTATAATTATGAGGTACGCTATCTGATTAGTGTTGTCTTCGGTGTTGATTACGAGTACACCATTTTTCATATTTCGGATGCAAAATATGGACACATACATACACAGCTAGACCATCCTGACTCCAGATTAACTATTTCAAACTTCCATGATATCTACCGAATGCAGATCTCTCTCTCTCTCTCTCTCTCTCTCTCTCTCTCTCTCTCTTGATCCATCAATAGACTCGCCAAACCAGGATGCTAATATGAATCTCGGTCATCTTACTTTACCTTTCAGGTACTGATATGATACTGGTAAAACTTTTCGAAGTGGTAAATTATATTGCAGTTTTAAAGTTTCTACTAACAAATTCATGAATACTACATCAATATAAAATTATTTTTCTCATGAGATGTCTGAGAAGTGTCAGGACACGTACCGCTGATCAAAATACACTCGGACTTATGAGATGATCTGTTACATTTCCGTGAGTGTTCTGCAAGGTTAGAAAAACGGCGAAAGCTTCTCATGGACAGTTTATCTCACTTTAATTTTTCAGTGATGTTCCAAGGTTGGGCATGACATTGGAGTATCTAAAAACTGGTCATAAAAAAACATCATTAAGAATAAAATCAATAGCAAGCACAATATAATCATTCATCCCTTTCTCTGGTAAACTCTGGAACTCCCTGCCTGCTTCTGTATTTCCACCTTCCTATGACTTGAATTCCTTCAAGAGGGAAGTTTCAAGACACTTATTCATCAATTTTTTACCACTGCTTTGACCCTTTTATGGGACTGGCATTTCAGTGGGCATATTTCTTTATTGGATTTTTGTTGCCCTTGGCCAGTGTCCTTTCTACATAAAAAAAAAAAAAAAAGAAGAAGAAAAAGGTGAAGAAGGAGAACAAGCTCAGAATCATCCAGTGTGTGGTTGTCAGCAAAGGTCTGGAGGAAAGGTGCAGGCGTAAAGATAGAGAAGATGGTAATGGATCCATCTAGATGAAACAGATGAGGGAAAGATGAAGAATTGTTGGAAATATTTTTGACAAGGTGTTAAGGGTCACGAGGAGAAAATTGACTGACAAGATTTATACATTTCTTATTGATTAAATCATTTTTGATAAGTTAAAGGACAGATCTGCATGATTTCAGGCAGAAATATAAAGGTCATGAGTTTTAAGAGATTGAAAGGCTAACTAAGGTACCCCTCTGTAAGGCGCAGCTCTTATCTTGTACTACAGGAGTTCAAACTGAAATTAACTAAAGTTTATGAGTTTTACGATTATGAGAAAATGTTTGCATATACATATATACATCTCCATGTCAAAGACACTCACCTCTGTTACATTCTGGAAAAAAAAAGTATTCCTGATACAAAAGCAACAGTCATTCCAGGAAAAAAAAAAAAAATCATAATGGTACTGTCTCAGCTGAGTGTCCCCACTTGGCAGAGACGTGATGCACGCAACGTGCAGGACAAGGATCTCAACGATTGGTCAATACTATGTATTTATAAACATGGTAAACCGTAATGTAAGATAGGTGCCGGAAAATTCTGTCTAATAAAGGAGAATTAGTCATGGAGTTAATAAAAGACTGCATAAACTGAGAGTAAGAAGTTCTTTTCACCATCTGTGCTGTCATAGGGTTGTAGCTGTGGGAGTTTGAGAGGTGGACGTTGTAATGATAGAGAAGATTAGTAGATGACAAATATGGAAAATTCTTCTTAAGGAATGAACCGTGCCTTAAAATGGATGTACGAATATCTATCAATACTCGAAATGAAAAGTAAGGGCATGGGTGTGAGGTGTGCTGCTGTAAGTTTAAAAGTTGTGTGTTATAATGAACAAGGAACTCCGAGGACATACATGACTATGCTGTATTGAACTACTAGTTATGTTATAAATTATTACTGTCGACTAATTAGTGTTTGCTTACATCAGCCTGTATATACAGTAGCTAAGGATTTTTCGAGGAGCTTTCAGGGAGGCAGTAGCTGGTGACAAGTCAACTCAACACATCTTGTCTGCACCATGCAAGCCGCGGCCAGTCACCATTCACAGTCACCACACTTGGTCACGCACTATCAAAACTTCACACGAAATACATCAGCTTGTACAATAACAATAAATCAGCTGAAGTGAGCTTGGTTTTTAATGCAGCATACATGCTCCCATAAATAATTAGGAGAATGTAGCAAAGTCCGGCAAAAAGAAAAAAAAAAAAAAAAAATCCCGCCCACGATTGATTTGGACACTTTTACCCGAAGTATAAAGACTGCACGTGTGTACATCTACGTATATACGTAGACTTCAACCTTTCCGCGGTCTCATGATCAAGATTTTAAAGGAAAAAAAAAAAAAAAAAGTTAATGAAATTCCTGAAGCAGCTCTTGCTGCATTATCGCATGAGCTGCACAAACGTATTGGCATTGATTGTTGTTACCGCCAAGTGGGTGAAAGAAGTTGTTGTTGTGCAAGCAAGTTTGTCAATGAGGAAGGAAAGGACCTGGAGATCAGGGGGCGAAGACCAAGACGAGGCCTAAGTCAGCGAATTTCTTGTAGGGTCGGTGTTGAGGCAGTGTTGATGTAAGGAGATGAAGGATGCTTGTTGTGACATGAGGCTAAGATGAGGCCGGCCTTATCGCCGTCGCTAATGGATAACGATGGACAGGGTAGGAACCCAGGCAGTAACTGAGGACGATAGGGACACTTGGCTGAGGACACTCGTGTAGGGAGGAAGTGTGTCGGTGCAGAGACAGAAGTAGATAGACCTACCTGGAGCACCTAACCTGCGCGTTACTTAACGATTACCCAAGACCCAAACACGTAAGTGTAACAACTGTCTGTGTTTTGACCGAATTCAAGCGGATCCAACCGGATTCAGTCGGATACAATAAATGATTCGTGTCATCGTGTGAGTCTGAAATAACCTTCGTCGCCTGCTGGCGGTAACAATTGTGTAGCTGGTCTACGAACACTTCGTTTACTCACCAATAATGAGATACAAACATACATATAGAATAGTTAACGATGTACAAATACATACTTTATTTCCTGGTAAAAGAAAAAGGATGAAATAACGTAGACTAAACTATGTCCAGATATTCTCCCTGAAACATGAAGACCGAACATTAAGCAGAAATTTGAGTTTTCTATAATATATAATGCAAAGAGAGAGAGAGAGAGAGAGAGAGAGAGAGAGAGAGAGAGAGAGAGAGAGAGAGAGAGAGAGAGAGAGAGAGAGAGAGAGAGAGAGTAGTACATGTAGTGTAGTGTGAGAAGGAAGAGAGTTGTCTTCAAGTCAGGCTGTGACTACCCTCTTGTGTTCTGAGACACAAAGGGAGACAGTCAGGGAGGTTACAGCTGGTTCAGAAACAAGTTCACAGCACCCACTTCTGCCGCTGTAATGAAACCTGTCGTATCAACTCTTCTTCTCTAACTGACTGCCTTCTATCGCTCTCTCCATGATCTGACCTTGTTAATTGTATGTCTCTTCTCTAGCTCCACAAGAATTTTTTCGTTCTCTCACCTCTGTTCTATCCACCTCTCAAATTCAAGAGTTAACTAGTATTCTCAATGTTTCATCCTTTTTACTTGTAAACTCTGGAACTCCCTGCCTGATTCTATATTTCCTTCTGCCTATGGCTGAAATTCTTTGAAGGAGGTTATAAGACACTTCTGGTAGTTTTGGATCTGCCTTATAACTGTTTTCTCTAGAGACTATGATCTTATTTATTTTTATTTTATTTATTTATTTATTTATTTATTTATATTTTTTACCAACTTCGCTGCCTTTGCAATTTTGGAGTTATTGAGAAGGAAAAATACAAGTAGGAGGAAGCAATAAACACCTGCCGAAACGATAATTACTCCCAGTGAGGTCTCAAACACAGAATCATGGGGTGTTGTGAACTTATCAATAATGTAACTGTGACCTCACTGAACGTTTGTTTCCCTTTGTGCAGTCACACCCTGCCCTCTCAAGACAATTCTCTTCCTTCACACAAAACTGCATGCACCTAATTTCCCGTACTTCATTCAGAATTCTAAATTAAATATGGCGACTCCACCAGCCTCAGGGTCCCCATCTGGGGAGGGGACCAAAAATGTCCCTGGGCGGACTACTCTTCTGGTATTGACCCTAAGTGTCTTGACACCCCCCCTCAACTTTTCTTCATTAACTTCTGCAACATTCGCAGCCTTAGTTCTAATTTCCAATCTGCAGAACATCACCTCTCCTCTACTAAACCTTATCTTTTTTTCCTCATTGAAACACAGGTGTCTGAGGCAACTGACAGTAGCCCCTTTTGTGTTCCCTTCTACTTTCTTTATCCTCATTTTCAATCCAAAGCTGGATGTTGCTGACTTTACCTACTTTCGTGTTCACGCTCTTGAATCTTCCGAATTTTTCACCTTCTGGCTACAACTATAGAGTCATTCTCAAATTTAATTTATCTGTGCTGTATACCTCTCATTTAACTCTTCTGACTATAAAAAATTCTCCGACTATTTAACTTCCAAAGTGGAGCACATTCTGACTTTCTTCCCTTTTGCGGAGATCTCCATTTTGGAGACTCGAATGTTCACCATCAGCTTTGGCTTTCCTCTCCCTTCACTGACCATCCTGACGAACTAGCCTTTAACTTTGCTATCCTCCATGACCTAGAGCAACTGGAACAACACCTTACTTGTATTCCTGACCTTGGAGATACGCCCAACATTCTTCATCTTTTCTTAACCTCTAATCCTTCTGCTTATGATATCACCCTACCTTTGTTGGGCTCCTCCAATCACAACTTCATATCTGCATCTTGTCCTATCGCTCCAATCCCTCCTTAGTATGCCCCAAAGTGGAAACGCCTCTGACGTTTTACCTCTGCTAATTTGGGGGACCTGAAGCATTATTCAGATTTTCCTTGGAATGACTACTGCTTCTGTGTCAGAGACCCGTCTCTGTGTGCTGAGAGTACAACAGAGGTGATAGTGTCTGGCATGGAAACCTACATTCTTCACTCTCTCTCGACCTAAACCTTCCAAACCTTGCTTTAACACAGCTTGTTCTCGTGCTATACATGATAGAGAGGTGACACATAAAGGGTACTTGAGCATTCCATCACCAGAATCTCATTCACTTTATATTTATGAACGGAATCATGCCAAGTCTGTTCTCCAACTAGTCAAGAACTCCTTCAGTAATAGAAAGTGTCAAAATCTTTCAAGATCTAATTCCCCTCGTGATTTATGGCACCTAGCCAAAAAACATCTCCGATAACTTTTCTTCTTCATCTTTCCCTCCTTCATTTCAACCTGATGGCGCCACTGCCATCTCATCTATTTCTAAAACTGAACTTTTTGCTCAGACCTTTGCTAAAAACTTTATCTTGGATGATTCAGGGTTCGTTCTTCCCTCTCCTCCACTCTCCGACAACTTCATGCTACCCAATAAGATCATTCACAGTGATGTTTTCCATGCCCTCGCTGGCCTTATCCCTCGGAAGGCTTATGGACCTGATGGGGTTCCTCATATTGTTCTTCAAAACTGTCCCCCCATGCTTGCAGCTTGCCTAGTCAAACTCTTCCATCTATGTGTATCAACATCTACCTTTCCTTCGTGCTGGAAGTTTGGCTACATTCAACCTGTTCCTAAAAAAAGGTGACCGTTCTTAAACTTCAAAGTACCCTCCTATTACTTCAATTTCCTGCCTCTCTAAAGTTTTGAACTTATCCTCAAAAGGAAGATTCTTAAACATCTATCACTTCATAACCTTCTATATGATCGCCAGTGAGGGTTCCGTCGAGGCCGCTCTACTGGTGAGCTGGATTTCCATACTTAGTCTTGGTCATCCTCTTTTAGGAATTTCGGTGAAACTTTTGCTGTTGCCTTAGACATATCAGAAGCTTTTGATAGAGTCTGGCACAAAGCTTCGAATTGCAAACTAGCCTCCCATGGTTTCTATCCTTCTCTATAACTTCATCTCAAGTTTTCTTTTTGACCATTCTATTGCTGCTATGGTAGACGGTCACTGCTCTTTTCCTATGTCTATTAACAGTGGTGTTCCTCAGGGTTCTGTCCTGTCACCCACTCTCCTCCTATTATTCATGAATACTCGTAATCTTCTAAACCCAACTTTTTGTCCTATCCACCCCTACGCTGATAACACCCTGCACTTTTCCGTGTCTTTTCGTAGATGTCCAACCCTTCAGGAAGTAAACAGTTTACGCAGGGATCCCACAGAACGCATGACTTCTAATCTCTCTAAAATTTCTGATTGGGTCAGAGCAAACTTAGTATTGTTCAAAGCTTCAAAAACTCAATTACACCATCTCTCAACTCGATACAACCTTCCAGTTAACTATCCTCTCTTCTTCATTAACATACAACTGCCCCCCTCTTCTACACTGAACATTCTCGTTCTGTCGTTTACTTAAAATCGAAACTGGAAACTTCACATCTCATCTCTAGCTAAAACAGCTTCTATGAAGTTAGGTGTTCTGAATTCATGATCATAATATGACTGAAATCGAAGTAAAGCGAGCAGTGGCCCGTACGAAAATAACAAACCAACGGGACATGATAGATTGATTACCTTGTGATGCCCTCAAATACGTGCAGCATCAGCCATCACACTCCTAGTCGTATTACTCAACACAGCCTGGAATAGGGAAGGCCTCAGAAGACTGCAGCACAGCAATCATACATCCTGTCAAAAAGAAAGGAGATAGAACTGAATACTTAAACTATCAAGAAGTTGTATTCTTATCCCACAGTGAATAAATTTACGAAAGAATTTTAGAAAGAAGGCAAAGATGTATAGTAGAGGAAACTATTCATAAGGAACAATATGTGTTTAAAATTGAGTCGTGGCGTCACAGACCTAGTTTTTGCTCTGAAAATAATAAAAGAGAAAGCTTGGGAACGAAACATAAAGAAATATGTTGCCCTGTTAGATTTACTGAAAACTTTCGGCATGGGCGCGCGAGAGGCAGTATGGAGAGTCCTCAACCAGGGTGAATATCCATTACCGTATCAACTCAGATGTGCGAGCAGGAGACTTTATACTTCCAACAAAAATTCACTTCGATCAGAAGGAGAAAAGGAAGAGTGGTTCGATGTGTCATTAGGTGTGAGGCAGAGCAGTGTGACGTCGCCCCTCCTGTTTATTCTGATTATGCCCCAGGTAGAGAAGGAAGCAGCTCGAAGAAGAAACAGAGATGACACAATATTTTTGTATGCAAATAATGTATCAAGAGCGGAAGAAAACAAGAGCAACAATAACAACACCGAATGAAGACTTAACTAAATAGGGACTAAGATATAGTCTGTCTAAAACAATGGTAATAAGAAGGGAATAATAACTTACTGTTGAAGCTCAGAGTGAGACCATAAAAGTTCCAAAGAACTTACCTTGGGACAACATACAATGCAAGAGCTGAACACAAAGGTATTGTAAACAAGTGTATAGCTAGATATAACAAAACTCCTTAGAGACGAACAAATCCCCAACAAGATCAATGTGGGTATTTATAAAACCGTGCCACGACCCACCCTGACACACAGCTGTGAATTCGGACCATGACAACTAAATCCGGTAGTAAAATACAAGCTGCTGAAACGAGGATCTTAAGCATCATCAAAGGGGTAACGAGAAGAGGTAAACTGAGAAATGTAAATATAAGTAATGAATTATGTCTTTAGTATCATGGAGTGGGTTGTTGCCACGGTTTGGCAATATAATGCGGACAGATAGAGTTCCGAAGCGCTGCTCGAACTGGCGCTCGATGGAAAGGCGTTTTCGGGTTTGACGAAAGAGGTAGACAGGGAAGCAGGCATTAATGAATAAAGGGTCTTCTTACAGAAAGTGGTGAAGGAACAAGCGTACGAAGACAGAACACGAGGTTATGAACCTGCCAGGTGGAAGGTGAAAACGTACCTAAGGAAAAAATGTACTAAATCTTGTACCATATATTACTATGTACCATATATTATTCATTTATATATTGTGTGTGTACTCGCAAATCACGTGGGTACACATGATTTGCGAGTATTCATAGGCATAAATAAATAATATATAGTACAATTTTACTGTCGTGTTTCTTTTGATCAGCCAAGTTTAGTTTGTGCAGATGTTATCATATAAGGAAAAGGTAATATTTTCTAACGTAAAAAAAAAAAAAGAAGTTACCATCGTATAACAAGCCTGAGCCTTTGATCACTGATTCGACCGCTGAGATGACAACCGAAATTAAGTTAGTCCTTTTTTCTGATTGATGTGTCGTCACTATGGTGGCTTTTCAAGCACCAACACTTGTTTCTCATGGATGCTATAGTGAACAGAGCGTTATTTCATAAACAGCTGTATTACATACAATATTGGATCAAATTATACACATGAGCTTTTGAATAATGAAGCAATGAAGTACCGCAAGTTTGGTCTGCAATATAATTTTACACAAGATACGTAATCCTTAAACACTTAACGAAATGCTAAACATGCATGCAATTAAATATCACGATGAAAGGTAAAGTAGATGGCAACAACCTTCAGAGCAGGAACCCTGATTTTGCCAACATTACTATGCTTGCATGGCTGTTAATCTATTTCCAATAAATAAATTTCCAATAAAATAATATGATATTTATACCTAAATGTCACTGGACAGGAGTCTCGCAGTTCTAATATCTTCATTTCAGTCCTTCAGTGCATCGGACTGCCATGCGTGGCCTACTCCCGGTGTGTGTTTATAAATGTGGTGTGATGTCACTCTAGATATCTACAATGTCTACAGAGAGAGAGAGAGAGAGAGAGAGAGAGAGAGAGAGAGAGAGAGAGAGAGAGAGAGAGAGAGAGAGAGAGAGAGAGAGAGATTTATCAAATTATCATTTGTAAGGATTTTACGGTGAATATTTTAAAAGTTCACCTCAGTCATGAATTTTACGACCACTTTCATTATGAAAACGTAGACAAGTTTAATTTCCCTTTGACAAACTGAATCTTTACTTTTTTTTTTCTTTTTTCCAAATCGCGCTCTCATCTTCAATATGTGTTTGAAATTTACTCTTGGCCGAGGTAGAAATAATAACATTGATTGAGTCGCTGATAACACGCAAGTCTGAATTCCTGGCACGCGTCACCTATGAGCAAACACAACAGGAACACAATGCGATCCAACGACATGTTATTTACGAAGTCAAGAATTGTAAGATCCCCAATACATGCAATAGTTTACAGAGGCAATAATTCGCTCTCCGCAAAAGGATCCAGCAACAGATGACACCCAAGATTACTGGCTGTTGTTTCGGAAGGAAGGAAGGAGTCGTATCGAAAACAGGCAGCACGCTTGGGAAATTCTGGCATAGATCTTGAATATGTTGCTGCAAAGAACATGCAGCGACTTAAGCAACACCAACACCTTCAGAAACACGAAAAAAAAAAATTTCTTTTAAACACCGCGCCATTTTTCTCCAAGAATCAGGAGATGGTATTCTATGGCATCTTCTTTATATGATGAGTGTAATATTTTCCATCTCACGTCTTTGCGGAAATTATTGCTGTCTGCCATGTCTCTCCAGAATCAATATATATATATATATATATATATATATATATATATATATATATATATATATATATATATATATATATATATATATATATATATATATATATTTTTTTTTTTTTATGTAGGAAGGATACTGGCCAAGGGCAACAAAAATCTAATAAAAAAATGCCCACTGTAATGCCAGTCCCATAAAAGGGACAAAGCAGTGGTCAAAAATTGGTGGATAAGTGTCTTGAAACCTCCCTCTTGAAGGAATTCAAGTCGTAGGAAGGTGGAAATACAGAAGCAGGCAGGGAGTTCCAGAGTTTACCAGAGAAAGGGATGAATGATTGAGAATACTGGTTAACTCTTGCGTTAGAGAAGTGGACAGAATAGGGGTGAGAGAAAGAAGAAAGTCTTGTGCAGCGAGGCCGCAGAAAGAGGGGAGGCATGCAGTTAGCAAGATCAGAAGAGCAGTTAGCATGAAAATAGCGGTAGAAGACAGCTAGATATGCAACATTGCGGCGGTGAGAGAGAGGCTGAAGACAGTCAGTTAGAGGAGAGGAGTTGATGAGACGAAAAGCTTTTGATTCCACCCTGTCTAGAACAGCAGTATGAGTGGAACCCCCCCAGACATGTGAAGCATACTCCATACATGGACGGATAAGGCCCTTGTACAGAGTTAGCAGCTGGGGGGTGAGAACAACTGGCGGAGACGTCTCAGAACACCTAACTTCATAGAAGCTGTTTTAGCTAGAGATGAGATGTGAAGTTTCCAGTTCAGATTATAAGTAAAGGACAGACCGAGGATGTTCAGTGTAGAAGAGGGGGACAGTTGAGTGTCATTGAAGAAGAGGGGATAGTTGTCTGGAAGGTTGTGTTGAGTTGATAGATGGAGGAATTGAGTTTTTGAGGCACTGAACAATACCAAGTTTGCTCTGCCCCAATCAGAAATTTTAGAAAGATCAGAAGTCAGGTGTTCTGTTGCTTCCCTGCGTGATATGTTTACCTCCTGAAGGGTTGGACGTCTATGAAAAGACGTGGAAAAGTGCAGGATGGTATCATCAGCGTAGGAGTGGATAGGACAAGAAGTTTGGTTTAGAAGATCATTAATGAATAATAAGAAGAGAGTGGGTGACAGGACAGAACGCTGAGGAACACCACTGTTAATAGATTTAGGAGAAGAACAGTGACCGTCTACCACAGCAGCAATAGAACGGTCAGAAAGGAAACTTGAGATGAAGTTACAGAGAGAAGGATAGAAACCGTAGGAGGGTAGTTTTGAAATCATAGCTTTGTGCCAGACTCTATCAAAGGCTTTTGATATGTCCAAGGCAACAGCAAAAGTTTCACCCAAATCTCTAAAAGAGGATGACCAAGACTCAGTAAGGAAAGCCAGAAGATCACCAGTAGAGCGGCCTTGACAGAACCCATACTGGCGATCAGATAGAAGGTTGTGAAGTGATAGATGTTTAAGAAACTTCCTGTTGAGGATAGATTCAAAAACTTTAGATAAGCAGGAAATTAAAGCAATAGGACGGTAGTTTGAGGGATTAGAGCGGTCACCCTTTTTAGGAACAGGTTGAATGTAGGCAAACTTCCAGCAAGAAGGAAAGGTAGATGTTGACAGACAGAGCTGAAAGAGTTTGACTAGGCAAGGTGCAAGCACGGAGGCACAGTTTCGGAGAACAATAGGAGGGACCCCATCAGGTCCATAAGCCTTCCGAGGGTTTAGGCCAGCGAGGGCATGGAAAACATCATTGCGAAGAATTTTAATAGGTGCCATGAAGTAGTCAGAGAGTGGAGGAGAGGGAGGAACAAGCCCAGAATCGTCCAAGGTAGCGTTTTTAGCAAAGGTTTGAGCAAAGAGTTCAGCTTTAGAAATAAATGTGATAGCAGTGGTGCCATCTGGTTGAAGTAGAGGAGGGAAAGAAGAAGAAGCAAAGTTATTGGAGATATTTTTAGCTAGATGCCAGAAATCACGAGGGGAGTTAGATCTCGAAAGGTTTTGACATTTTCTGTTAATGAAGGAGTTTTTGGCTAGTTGGAGAACAGACTTGGCATGGTTCCGGGCAGAAATATAAAGTGCATGAGATTCTGGTGATGGAAGGCTTAAGTACCCTTTGTGGGCCACCTCTCTATCATGTACTCGTATAGCACGAGAACAAGCTGTGTTAAACCAAGGTTTAGAAGGTTTAGGACGAGAAAAAGAGTGAGGAATGTACGCCTCCATGCCAGACACTATCACCTCTGTTATGCGCTCAGCACACAAAGACGGGTCTCTGACACGGAAGCAGTAGTCATTCCAAGGAAAATCAGCAAAATACCTCCTCAGGTCCCCCCAACTAGCAGAGGCAAAACGCCAGAGGCACCTTCGCTTAGGGGGATCCTGAGGAAGGATTGGAGTGATAGGACAAGATAAAGATATGAGATTGTGATCGGAGGAGCCCAACGGAGAAGAAAGGGTGACAGCATAAGCAGAAGGATTAGAGGTCAGGAAAAGGTCAAGAATGTTGGGCGTATCTCCAAGACGGTCAGGAATACGAGTAGGGTGTTGCACCAATTGCTCTAGGTCATGGAGGATAGCAAAGTTGTAGGCTAGTTCACCAGGATGGTCAGTGAAGGGAGAGGAAAGCCAAAGCTGGTGGTGAACATTGAAGTCTCCAAGAATGGAGATCTCTGCAAAAGGGAAGAGGGTCAGAATGTGCTCCACTTTGGAAGTTAAGTAGTCAAAGAATTTTTTATAGTCAGAGGAGTTAGGAGAGAGGTATACAGCACAGATAAATTTAGTATGAGAGTGACTCTGTAGTCGTAGCCAGATGGTGGAAAACTCGGAAGATTCAAGAGCGTGGGCACGAGAGCAGGTTAAGTCATTGCGCACATAAACGCAGCATCCAGCTTTGGATCGAAAATTAGGATAGAGAAAGTAGGAGGGAACAGAAAAGGGGCTACTGACAGTTGCCTCAGACACCTGAGTTTCAGTGAGGAAAAGAAGATGAGGTTTAGAAGAGGAGAGGTGGTGTTCTACAGATTGAAAATTAGATCTTAGACCGCGAATGTTGCAGAAGTTAATGAAGAAAAAGTTGAGGGGGGTGTCAAGACACTTAGGGTCTTCGACAGAAAGGCAGTCCGACCTGGGGATATTAATCGTGCACTGTCTACGTCAGTGGTTCTTATCCTTGTTGGAGGCACTGAACCCCGCAAGTTTCATACGTGCATTCACCGAACCCTTCGTAGTTGGAAAAATAAAATAGTGCACAAAATGAACCATGCACACTAACCTTTGCCGAACCCCTGAAACTGACTCTGCGAACCCATGGGGTTCGATCGAACCCACGTTAAGAACCATCGGTCTACGTGTATGTCACATCTAAAGCACAAAGTGCCGCCTTTAGTAATAATAACAATAACTAATAATAATAATAATAATGATAATAATAATAATAATAATAATAATAATAATAATAATAATAATAATAATAATAATAATAATAATAACAATAATAATAATAATAAAGCAATTGTAATCATATTTCACAACGCCGTATTTCAATCATTCAGTCAAACAACTCACATCTTCGTAGTTCGGTCCTGATACTTTGATCCTTGTGGGTTGTTAGTCCTATTGCGTTATCAGTGAGTGGGACTAAATACGAGCTGATTAATGGGTAAAGATAGCTATGGAATCAGTCAGTTATCATGGCTGTATACTGAGCCAGAAAGAGTTATAACAACATGAGATTTTTTCTTATACTTTATGTATATACAAATGATCTATCAGATTTAAAAATACTTCACTGATAATTCATAAAATGTTGCATCCAAAATTATTACCTCTTTACCTAAAGCCTAAAGTTGCATGGTTCGCTAAAAGAATGAAGAATTTTGAATCGATTGCCACGGTGTGGTGAGCAGCAAACACTGTCTTGACGCTTTTGGGGTATGCTGTAAGATATGATCCCTCTGGAATGAACTCTTTTCTTTCCTTTATATCTGACAGACACTCTTCTTAGAGAAAGATGGATGGAACAAGGTGTCTAAATAAGATCTTGTCTTATCATAAGAATAAAACTAATGAACATGTATGAGGGATCCCTGTAACTCCCTCGCACTGCTCGTTTAGGTGTCTTTTGCAAGCAGAGAATACAACGGCAGTATTCCTCCATCCCAGCCGCCGCGTGCACAGCCAGGCCGTGTTCCCCACCACGGGGAAAATGTGGCCATGGTTTGAAGAGACAGTTGTTAGATATGACCTAAAATTATTGGTCTCTTCCTTCAAGAGAGAGAGAGAGAGAGAGAGAGAGAGAGAGAGAGAGAGAGAGAGAGAGAGAGAGAGAGAGAGAGAGAGAGAGAGAGAGAGAGAGAGAGAGAGAGAGAGAGAGAGAGAGAGTTATTTCGACGCATGATTCAAATATCACACGAACTTTTATCAGCTGCGTGTTGAGCGATCATAAAACAAATCTTTTTAGCTTGTTAAGTGCTGTCACGTTCATCTTACCCTTTTCTACCTGTCCCAGAAATGACTGCTACTTGTGGGGTTCCCATTTATCCTCTGAGACGGTCATCAGAAGGGACAAAGAAGTCTAACGCTTTCCGAAAATGTTCTGCTTTCTCATCGCACAGGTTGGGGTGCCATCGTCGCGTCGCCGTCCAACGGTTGTATAACGATCGCGTGGCCCGCCAGCACGCTCACGATGCCTGGGGTTGCCGCTCTGGTGGTGAGTATATTCCTGAACCATTTTGTAGCCACTGACGCATTAAAGAGTGAGTCGATTTGATTCTCTTTTTTCTTATTTCAAGAATCTCTTTAAGTCAAACTTTGTGTTAGCACGATTCATTATTCTGAGTTAACATATACCTGCCTCTTGATTATCGTGAGCGAGCGAGAACTGAGGAGCGGGAGCACGAGGAGGGGTACCGGAGGGACGGCCCCACCAGCACGTGTTAGTGAATTAGGAAGAGGCACGGGCAGGGACCCCGTTACTGGGACACATGCAGTAGGAATCATCACCGAACAGCTCAAAACTACCTCTCTACCTCTGCCATCATTCCTTACAGTCACTAGTGATACGAGCACAGTGACTTTTGTCCAGTTTTCCCATAGAAGGACAGCGGATAGGCTCGGTGAAAGAAGGCTCGGGCTAGGGAGGAGGGAAGGGGGAGGTATGACAGCTGCGTACCCAAGATGTGGCACGCGCGTTCCCCCCTGCAGCCCCCTCCCCTTAACTTGGGTTGCAGGAAGAGCATAACCATACACTAAAGTACAATCTTCTGTGGTTGTCTGCTAATTGTTGCCAAACTGTGGAAGGCTTGAATCGAGCAGAGAAGACACTTGAGTAGATGGCGTCAAAATTCTGCACACCAAACTGAAATAGTCGCACTGGAAAAGACGGCCAGAATAACAAACCCTCTATAAAGTAACCTGCCTCCCTCACCCTTGTTCTTCGCTACCTCGAAGAGAAACAAACCCGTCTCAACAGCATTACGCTACCCGAAGTATCACAGCTGCACACGGAGCTCAAAAGCGGACACAAGGACAAGCAGCTGGGGCGGCTGTCTGGGGGAAGATAAAAATTGTCGGTAACCCTTAGGAGCGACGACCTCTCCAGCTGTTCAGGGAAGGTCGCTGGCTGGCGGAGGGAGGAGAGGCGGGGACCAAGAGGATAGAAGAGGGAGGTGGGAGGGAGTATGTGCCGGGGGCCAAGATAACAGGTCCAGAACGTCGAAGGAAGAGAAGGGCGAGAGGACGAGGCAAAGGAGGAGGAAGGTAAAGCATTATGAGCGTGTTGGCGGAAGTGAAAGAATAGCAGGCATACACATTCTGTACAAGTAACAGTTTCAGGGATAGAAAAGGAAAAGGCCAGGTGGAAGGAACACCGCCTCGTGTGGTGCACTAAGAATAAGCCTCACCCATCGAGGATCTCATCCGGAACAAGACAATGCTCTCCTCAATGCACCTCAACGAAACGGAGATGGGTTCCACTTCATTATTGTCTTGGCTTGCGATAGGTTGCCTTAATAAAAAGGCTTTAAATTCTCCTCACACGAATTCTTAGGTAACCAAGGAGGGCGAGTGGCGGGCTGCTGCTGGGAGCGGGAAACTGCTGAGGAACATTTTACGCGGGAAAGTTGTCGTTTGCCGCCATAGCTGAGACACGGGCCGGACATGACGTCAGCGCCAGGAGGGGAAGCAAGGAAGTGTATTTCATTACGTTTAGAAATGGAACGTTTCCCATAAAATTATAGTGTAGTTTTCCAAATAAAAAAAAAAGTAATTTACAAAAATGGCCATGGTTTCTGCAAGATTTGCTTGCACACCGGTGAAAGATCGTCATTATACCTCGTTTCCACACCAGATACACCAAGATACATTCACGATCAGCATTCAACACCACGGCAACATGGATCTCCTTAACCACTAGCATTTTTTACTTATTTATTTACTCATTTGTTGTACAACCTTCTCAGATCTCTGTGGTCTCTTACCAGGATGCCATCAGAGGAAGACAATGGTAGTATGACCGACACATGCATCACGAGTACTAGAGGGAAGGAAAAGGGGCATCGCACACTACATCACAGACCACAAAGACCCCTTAACACCCTTCATAACCCTCCTCCATCCATCACACGAGGCCAACACAGACCACAATGGGCTAAGACGACCAGCGACGACCGCATCATCAGACCACACCCAAACCCAGGCCGCCTCGGGACACGGGAGGCGCTACTCGAGTCATAATGAACATCTGTTTCGCCTCAGGCTGCAGGATCGCGTGGCGGGTTCAGGGGGCAGGCTTGGTCACGTGCGGGCGAGCTGAGCATTTCGCGGAGGGAAGCGAGTGGGCGGTAAGGTTAGGTTAGGCAGGTGAGCGGTAGGACTTAAGGATGCCTGCAACTACTTCCTCAATTACTGATTTCCTGGTGGCTTTCCTCGGAGCACCCCGTTATGACTACCTCCGCTAAGGTAGTGGTGGGGGTGATAAGTGAGGGTGATGAGCTAGTAATGGGATGGGAGACGGTGAGAGGGAAGGCAAGGATGTGAGAGGAAGTGATGGATTGTTCAGCGGTTTCTCAAGATTATAAATTCTCGATACGGGTGTTTGTTTACTACACTAGTTGCAGTATTTGAGAACAGTGAAAAAGAAAGGATAATGTTTGTAGAAAAAAAAAAAAAAAAAAAAAAAAAAAAATATATATATATATATATATATATATATATATATATATATATATATATATATATATATATATATATATATATATATATATATATATATATATATATATATATATATATATATATATATATATATATGTTAGAAATGGGTGCTGGTGTGATAATGTGCTGTGGGAATAATGTTGTGGAAGTACAGGCCAAAGTTAATTAGTAAAATGGAAATTGAACTTTGAGATGTGAGTGATGGGTTATAGAAGCACGGACTGATGCGGGTGATGGAGAGTGAGGAATACGAGGTTGTATTGGAAGAGTGTACGATATTTCTCCCCATTGAACTTTTGCCTTCCGAACATTTTCCTACGTGAATCATGCCCTACTTCAACACTTCCCGACCTGCCTAACCATTTACCTACTATTCTCTTATCTAACCCAGCCAAAGAGTAGCTGGGATGGGTAATCTTCATGCGATAGGCTACCCTTTTCCCCCACCTAACTTTCCATGAGCATCTACAGCAACTAGCAATCTTCACACTACATTATTTAAATCATGAATGACCGACTACAGCATGTGATTCTAACGTTGAGAACTGACAGGCTGCTCGGTGTGTGTGTGTGTGTGTGTGTGTGTGTGTGTGTGTGGGCGGAAGGAAGAGACGCCAAGGGGAGAGGGACGGAGGGGAGAAAGAGAAAGGGAGAGGAAGATATGAGTGGAGAGTGAAGGAAGAACAGGAGGAGGAAGAGAGGGGACACCTGGCAGGAAGGAGGAGGGCGGGAGGCCGGGCACAAGGGAAGGTGACATGGCCGAGTGATTAGGAGTGAAAAGTGACAAGGGCGGGCAGGGATGGGGCAGGCAAGGTATGGGGTAAGGCGGGGGCGTGAGTCTTTCCTGAACGAACGAGATGTCAATGAAGGAGCTCCGCGGAGTGAGAAGGAAAATTATTACAAAGGAAGGAAAAGAGCAGCAAGCCTGTTGGCCCGACCAGGATGTTCTGTGGTAAGCTACACTGATGTAAAGGTTGAAATATGGTAAGATAGGAAAGGAAGAGAGAGAGAGAGAGAGAGAGAGAGAGAGAGAGAGAGAGAGAGAGAGAGAGAGAGAGAGAGAGAGAGAGAGAGAGAGAGAGAGAGAGAGAGAGAGAGAGAGAGAGAGAGAGAGAGAGAGAGAGAGAGAGAGAGAGAGAGAGATTTGAGGTGCATGACGAAGGAAGGATGGTCAAAAATCCGAAAATATAGCATGTTGAAATGTGGTGGAAAAAAAAAAAAAAAAATAGAAAATTAAATATAGGAATTGTATACAGCATCTCCACACACCAATATGGCCAATATCAATACCCCTCTCAAAAGAGAAAGAAAGAAAGAAAAAAAGGAAGCAGACACATTACAAACAATCACAGTCATACACGAACCTCTCACTCCCACATGTTGCTCAAGAATTCAAGCCTTAGGTCAGGATAGATACGCTAGGTCATGTTAGGTTAGACAGCGAGACCCATCCCACTTTAATTGTAGCTGGGACACTAAGATCCGTATTCAGAAAAGCTGTGCTCCATCCACACGACTATTTATAAGGACTACAGAGATGATTGGCCGGGTTCTCAACAGTGCTTCTCCTGTTAGCAATGTAGAAACCTTACCAATCTGTCATTAGGACCATAAAAAAAATAATAAATAAATAAAATAATTGAAAACCCGTGTCACCTCAACTAGAGCCTATTGAATGAAGTCGACATGTGTGAAAAAAAAGTGTTTCAGAATAAAGTACTTATTCTCATGTGATCCGAAAAAGGAAATGAAGCCAGAGGAAAATAAGAAAGAATATTTCACGGAGAAAAAAAAAAAAAAACAATCCGAGAAAAAGACCTGTAACTGAACGTAATAAAGAGATTTATAAGATTAAATAACTGAATAAATAGACAAATAAATAGCAAGAAAACGAGCTTAAATGACCAGTGTGGCGTGAGGCGGAGTGGAGAGCAAGTAACAGCGGCGCTCAAGAGTGGTGGAGAGGAACTATGGTTTGGTGAGCGGCAGGAGCAGTAAGTGAAGGCGTGTGTGTGTACGGGAGGAGCTGAGTGGAGGGCGTGGCGCGGGGGTGGAGGGCTGGCGGGGGTGTGGCGGAGGTGTGGTGAGGGTGGGATGGGGAGTGGGGAGGGGGGAGTCAGCTGTGGTTCTCCAGGTGTGGCGGGAAGGAAGAAAGGAAGGAAGGAAGGAAGGAAGGAAGAGGGTCGTTCGTTCCCCTTCTCTACACACCCGCCTCCCCTCCTTGCTCTCTCTCCCCTCCCCTCCTCTTGCTTCCCTGGTCTCGGGACAACATCCCCTCCATAGCAGTGTTCTCCTCCTCCTCTTCCTCCTCTTCCTCCTCCTCCTCCTTCTCCTCCCATTGTCATAAAAGAGCATTCCTGCTGAAAGAAAACCGATTCTTCTATTAATTATTTATTCATTAATAAATTCCCTTTCATAATATTTTACCTCCTTTATTTTTTTATTTATTTATTTTTTTCATTTATGTCCTCCTTCCATACCCTTCTCAGGATTTTCTACTAGGTGTATGCAAGAAGTGCAATTGTTTTTGCCTACAGATTGTAATTGAGTAAAATCTGATTTTTCATCTCTCTTCTATTTGTCCTCTTAAAAGTTTGATGACACTACTGCTTGGTATTCGCAGACGCTTTGTTCTCTCATCAGGACAATTTTCAAAGACCACAGCGATTAATAATCAGGTTCTCATGTGTGTTTTCCTATTGATGGTACAAAATTTTTATCAAACCATCAATGGAATCATGAATGCATCTTTGAAGACGCCTCGTAAAGAATTTTTACTACAACTGCAGTGAAAGCTAAGACAACGGAATGTTTAGGAAACCAGTTTTAAATCAGTTACACAACATGTGACTGAAATTGTGACAAGTGCGAGGGGAAGAGGGTGCCATTAAGTAAATCAAAGAATGGAGGGGAAGCAAGGAAGGGGACAGCGAGGGAGGCAGCCGCAAAAAAAGTGTAAATGAAGAATCTCGAGGGGAAGGCGTGAGGAGCATGGCAAGAGGCAAGAGTAGAGCGGGTGAGGGAAGATATCATTATCAAAAGGGTAAGGGGTGCGGGGTGTGGAGTGGGGGGACTGGGGTGAGGGGTTGGGAGAGGAGGGGTGAGGGTGCCGCCAGTAACCGTTACGGCGTCCCCATACATTCCTCGACAGCCTCCACTCTTTTGTTTTTCTTGTGAGGGTAGACTGTGCCTGCTGCTGGCGACGACAGCCCCTCCCTCCATTATCCCTCCTTAGTCCTCCCTGAACTGTGTGTGTGTGTGTGTGTGTGTGTGTGTGTGTGTGTGTGTGTGTGTGTGTGTGTGTGTGTGTGTGTGTGTGTGTGTGTGTGTGTGTGTGTGTGTGTGTGTGTGTGTGTGTGTGTGTGTATATATATATATATATATATATATATATATATATATATATATATATATATATATATATATATATATA
>NC_087159.1:24585000-24600000 GCF_035594125.1 Scylla paramamosain | reverse complement strand
AATGACGCAACCCAAACTGAAGTATCGAAGTCTTACATATTATTGAGGGCACCGAGGTTAGTCAAGAGGGAGTAAAATTTGAATATACCTTCGAGGTACGTAAGAGTTTACGTACTGTTTTTAAGTTTCCGTAACCAGTGTGAGCTTTGCAAGTTTAGTGTACAGGAATGTAGAAACAATATATGATTTAAGTTGGGCTAGGATACCTTGCAAACCTTCGAATGCTGACAAGAAGAAGAAGAAGAAGGAAAAAACAAACAAACAAAACAAACAAACAAACAACAACAACAACAACAACAACAACAACAACAACAACAACAACAACAACAGAGAGAGAGAGAGAGAGAGAGAGAGAGAGAGAGAGAGAGAGAGAGAGAGAGAGAGAGAGAGAGAGAGAGAGAGAGAATCATCCAGAAGGCAGGAGCTACGAGTTATAACAGTTATACTTTTTCCATTCCACAGCCTTGGGTCACCGTGGACAATAAGTAAAAGAAGACGAAAAACTATTAGTGTATTTCTTTCCTTTAAAAAATGGTAAAGAATAACAGACGGGTTGAAATCTATGTAGAAATATATAAAAACCTATATGAAATGTATGAGGGGACATGTTAAGAAAATCTATAGGAAAAAAATAAGCCTGTGTAGGGAATAACAGAGGGGGGCTGAAATACGTGGAAGAATGTAAGGGTATGGAAATCTATATGTGGAATTGTTTAAGGACATCTATGGAAGCTTGTAGAAGAATAGACTTAGGGGGAAAAAAATGAGGAAATCTTTGGGAAAATAAACCATGGTAGAGAATAGGAGACGGAAGGAGATGTTTGCTTACTGTGTGTGTAGGAAGACAACGCGTGTGTACAAAACTTTATGACAAATATAAAGAATGTGAGAACGGTTTGCAAGCTGACATGGGAGGCTGGAGGCTTAATGCAGCTCTCTCTCTCTCTCTCTCTCTCTCTCTCTCTCTCTCTCTCTCTCTCTCTCTCTCCTGGCTTCAGAGCTTAGAAAAAAGAATTCTCTAATTAAAATAGAAGTAGATCCACGGTCATTGTACAGTGAGAGGCGAGACGGTGGCGGGACAACGAATTTCCATCCCTAATCATTGTTATTCATTTCCATTCATTGCCATTGACCGGTTCACCCTTACTGGGCTAGAACAAGGGCGGCGGGCGGGGGGTGGCCGGGGGAAAAAATAAAAGTCCGCCAGTGAGCCATTGTGAGGCGAAAAGAACAGCAGCGGCGAACATTAGTAGGCTGGGAAGGTGTGTGTGTGTGCGTGTGTGTGTGTGTGTGTGTGTGTGTGTGTTCAGTACCTCGCTCCATGATGCTGGTTGGAATCCTTCAGTAGCTGGAAGATTCTAGCCGCGTGGTTTTGGAAGGCTGCTCAGGAAAAAAATAAAACAAAGGAAAAGAAACAGTGACAATATATGTATAAGTAGATAAACAAATTTCTCTCTGAAAAATGTAACAAAAGTTTCGATCCAGAAAAAAAATGCAAATACATTATGCCAGATTACGTTAAATCTAATTTCTCTCGAATAATAATTCACTGTACTTTTTTTCTCCTGTACCAGTTTTCCATATATCCTTTCTGTGCTTTTCTTAGCTCATTAGGTTAGGTTAGTTTAAGATAAATCACGTCAGGTTGCATTTTTTTCTTTTATCTTTTTCCATCATTCACACCAAGAGACCGTCTGAAGATTATGGGGAGGAACTGGGCGCAAGTGTAATTTTGGGGAGTAGAAGTAGCAGCAATAACACATGAGCAATGGGAGTCCAGGCGTCTAGGGCAGGACAATTGCAACTAATGGTTGCATAAAATGTATAGCTTGATCTATATTCCCCGCCTTTGTACCGGAAATTAAAATTTCAGGAGTGTTATAGGAGCGAAGCCCGATTGCAAGTAGCACTGTAAGAAGTAAACATTCGCGCTTGACACATGAGTGGGAAAGGTGGTAAGGAAGCCAGTACCATTTTTCAGCCTAAGTTTCCTGACAACCTTTTTCGTTTACTCCTTTCAATAAAAATGTTGTCATTCATATTCTGTCTGTCCAATAATTCACTTGTACGTACGTTTGGTCAAAGCAGCATCCTGGAAAGTGATAAATGAATAAATAGATAAATAAATAAATATATAGAAAATAATATTAACCTAAAAAACACTCATTTAAGCCACGATACCAGCTGCTTTCGCTAGTCAAGGCACAAGGTGAGGGTGGACAACGATCCAGTCCATATGTTAGCCAAACCAACCCAATATACCAAAAAAAAAAAAAATAAATAAATAAATAAATAAATAAATAGAAAAAAAAAAAAAAAAAATATATATATATATATATATATATATATATATATATATATATATATATATATATATATATATATATATATATATATATATATATATATATATATATATACGAGGTGTGTCATTAAAGTTCCAGGACTGGTGTCCTAAAAGATGAATTTCAAACCCAAGCCACAAACCACCATATTTCCCCTTCAAAGTAATCCTTCTGGAGTATACAACTGCGCTCCCAACCCTCTACAGTCACTAATCTTTTTCTTACGTGCTTTTAAAATCATGTCCTCTGTTGCAGGTCGTTTAACAATGAGCGCTGAACAGCGAACAAACTTGAAGTTTTTGGTGCAGTTGGGGAAAACGCCGTCAGAAGCACTGGGTATGCTGCAAAAAGTGTACGGGGATGAGACAATGTCACGCTCACGTGTTTTTGAGTGGTGCAAGAGGTTCAAAGAGGGCCGGGAGGACGTGGAAGATGACCCCAGGAGTGGAAGACCCTCAACGAGCAGGAATGAGGCCAATGTTGAGCGTGTCAAGCAGATGGTGCGTGACGATCGTCGGTTGACTGTTCGAAAGATCGCAGATGAGCTTGGCATGAACCACAACAGCGTGTGGAAGATTATCACTGAAGATCTGGGCATGCGGAAAGTCTGTGCGAAGATGGTGCCGAGACTCCTGAACGATGACCAGAAGGGACGACGCATGCAGGTGTGTCAGGACATCCTCGAGCGTCTGGAAACTGAACCAGACTTGCTCAGGAGAGTCATCACCGGCGATGAGTCCTGGGTATTTGAGTACGACCCGGAGACCAAACGCCAGAGCCTTCAATGGAAGAGTCCGGCGTCGCCACGGCCGAAGAAAGCAAGGCAGTCCAGGTCCAGCTTCAAGGTCATGTTGATCGCTTTCTTCGATGTGAGGGGCATCGTCCACTGCGAGTTCTTGCCACAGGGCCAGACAGTCAACCAACATGTGTACAAAGAAGTACTGCGGCGTCTGCTTCGTGCAGTGCGCGAGAAGAGGCGGGAGTTGTGGCAGGGCAACTCGTGGCTGCTTCACCACGACAATGCGCCTGCTCACAATGCCCTGAGCATCAGAGAGTTCTTGGCCAAGAAGAACATCGCCGTGCTGGAGCAACCGCCCTACTCACCTGACCTCGCTCCGTGCGACTTCTTCCTCTTCCCCAAGCTCAAGGAGGTCATGAAGGGGACCCGTTTTGATGATGCGGACGACATCAAAAAGGCCGTGACGACGGAGCTGAGGAGCATCCCGCAAGAATCCTTCCAGCAGTGCATGCAAGCCTGGCAGAGAAGGATGGACAAGTGCATGCGGTGCCAGGGGGATTACTTCGAAGGAGATAACCTATAGTTTGTAGCCTGGATGTGAAATAAAACTTGTGTGGCACCAGTCCTGGAACTTTAATGACACACCTCGTATATATATATATATATATATTTTTTTTTTTATTTATTTATTTATTTTTTCTCCTTACAAGAACTTAATAACCAAGTCTATTCCAACAATTTATCACAGTATTTGAGAACTAATTTCTTCCTATCTCTCTCTCAGAAGCTAAGTTTATCACTGCTTAACCCGCTACTTCCTATCCTTACCACTAGCCCCAAGAATTTTGTCTACATCCCCTTGTTACATCCAACCAGACACAAGACTGACTGAATTACGCCTGCGGGAAAGAGTGTGGTAGCCACGGCCTTTTATCGATCAGTAGTTAGGGCGTAGATGAAAATAAATAACTAAATAAATAAATAAAAAAAAAATTTAAGATGGACAGAATAAAACAATGATGAACAACCACTAAGTCAAGGGTTTTGGCGAGAAACAGATTATCACTCTGCGAGGACAGGTGATCCACGACCAACGGCTCCTTGGGATGAGACAGACGGAGACGAGGAACTTAACTGTGGCAGACAACGTGACGGGACTGAGCTCATAGTTCGTCATCATCATATAGTCCTTTCCCAAATTAGCAGAGAGAGAGAGAAACAGAAAGAGAGAGAGAGAGAGAGAGAGAGTGCAATTATAACCTTTTGATGTGACCTAATGGCATGATATTTTGTGCATTTCAAGCATCTCTCTCTCTCTCTCTCTCTCTCTCTCTCTCTCTCTCTCTCTCTCTCTCTCTCTCTCTCTCTCTCTCTCTCTCTCTCTCTCTCTCTCTCTCTGTCCCGCACCTTTGCCTCACCTGCAGGACAATAAAAACTCGATCTCCCGCTTTTCCTTCTCCACCTCCGCCTCGCCAAGCTTGCCGCACCAGCCTCCCAGCGACCGCTCGCCCGCTGGGGGTTTTAAACGACTCTCGGACACAAGATAATCCCTTGACCCTCATGCCTGGGCCTCGCGTGTGCTGCCCAGTGTCGGTAATGCGCGACTGCAAGATGAGTTTAATATATATATATATATATATATATATATATATATATATATATATATATATATATATATATATATATATATATATATATATATATATATATATATATATATATATATATATATATATATATATTTTTTTTTTTTTTTTTTTTTTTTTTTTTTTCTCTCTCTTTTTTAAATTTTTTTTATTGCCTATATTCCGTGGAGTTTTTGGTCATAATTTTAAAGCATATGTGTCATTGTTTATTTATTTATTTATTTTTTTTATTTGCAGGCTCCACATCAGTCTTAATTATGACAAGCTTAAACTTGCATACGCTAAATCTCAGAGGAAAAGATTGCTGCACTTTTGTACATTTTCTTTATTTCTGTTAGCCTGAAATTATAATTTATGAAGTAAACGGCATTTTTTGGCTTCATTATTTTCTGTTTGCTTAGTGGATATTTGTCTTGGCTTGTGTGATAACCCTAAGTGATAACCCACTTAGTTACTGACACATTAAGCCATAACTACAGGTGAGGCCCTTGAATCATACTGCCTCCTGCTTTACCGAGGACGATGGGAGGGAGAGGCAGCGTTGAATGCAAGTGTAAGTGCAAATCCAAGGATTGTTGATTGGTACTGATTTGTGACGGAGACTCAATACAACCATTTGGAGCTTATATACCTACCTATACCTGGCCGACCATTACCTGGCTCCCACGGTCCTCCCCATTACCTCATCGGGTCCTTCCGGTCACCTCTACGGAGCCTTAGTGATGTTACACCTTTTTTCCTCCCTTAGAACTAATCTTACGCCTCGGTAATCATTGACCATTTTATCTAACTCGTCAGCAACCCTTCTTTCCTTCCCTTCTTTCGCTCCTTCTTCCGTCCTGCAGTGCTTCTCTCTCTCTCTCTCTCTCTCTCTCTCTCCATTATTCACTGCTCGCTATTCCTAACCATTTACATTTTTGCCGTTTGCTTGAGCACATCGTCTTCCCCCTCGACCCACCCCTTGCCTTCCATACACATGCATCTGGTCCTCTTTGCATTGCTTGCCCTTTCTTTTTTGTCCTTCCCTCTGACCACCGTGCATGCCTCCGCCTCCCTGTCTGCCTCCACGGCTACCGGCCTGCACCATTCGCTCTCCACGTGTGTTACCAATCTTGCCATACTTCTACTTCTACTTCTACCCCGATAACAGTTTCCCTAAAGTTGCCATGTACAGATCCATTACTTAGCTCTACATGTGAGTCATTTCCATTCATCCTTCTCCCACCGTTTATATCATGGCGCGTATTTGCATCTGTCAAGCACAAATCAGAGGTTGAGAATGAGCAGCCGTCGGGTGGGTCAGTCCAGCCTCCGAATCTATTCATTTCTACAAAAACAAGTCCCATTTTGGGTCTAGTTTTGATGCCGGCAACTTCAAGCACGCACACACACACACACACACACACACACACACACACACACACATACACACACACACCATTCAGTCTGACGTTCCCTCCCTCGGCCTTGCTCACTCCTTTTTCGCCAATATCAAAAAGTCCATCTGCCGGAGGAGGAGTTCCAACAGTTTTCTTTAGTAAAGGAAGGCAAGGCAAGACTAAAAGCATCCTAAAACCCAGCTGGGTGACGTGAGGCGAAGGAAAACTGTTGCTGGGTTGGCTTAAAGTAAACCTTTCGTTCATTCAAGATGATTTTCAAGCGCCGAATATCATACAATTAAACTAAACATGTTAGCGCATCAAACATCGTGCAACACAACCCCAGTTTCGCGTTTTGGGCCATCAGGCAAACGTAGTGGTGTGAGGGAAAGAGTCAGCATTATCTCGTGTCTGATCCTCATCTAGCATGTGACTAATTCCCGCCTACAGTAAAGCCTTCCTCCCTCTCCTCGTCTGTGTGTGTTCGCCGCGGCATGAAATTGGCCTCTTCACTTTGCAATGGTGTTGTTTAAGGCTGTGGATTGTAGCCAGGGGAAAGGGAGAGGGGCATGGAAGGAACAGGTAGAAGTGGGCTGGGAGTCCTTCAAACAAGAGAAAAAGAGAGGCAGCAAGGAATGGAGGAGAGGAGAGGGCCTGAGGAAAGGTAAGAGAAGTATGGCGGAAGGAAGAAAAGGAAGAAAAGATGCGAGTGAGGTAGACTGAAAGCAAGTGCGGGAGGCGAACTGAAAAGACAAGAATGGAAAGAGGTAGGGACCAGAGAGGGAAGGGGTAGGGATGGGGGTTTGGAGGGGGGAGGGAAGGATGGAGGAAGGGTTTTACAGGTAAAGGAAAGTGAGGGAAAAGGAAGTACTTGAGCGGGACCAATTAACACACCACACCCCGGACCCCCGCGGCTCAGCTCCCTCAATCCCTCCATCTGATCTGCTTTGGGCTTCCTTGTTTTGCCTACTGGTTGTCCGTCTGTCTGCCTGTCTGTCTGTATGTTTGTATATATGTATGTATGTATGTCAGTTTGTCTGCCCATTCACGACAAATATCTGCCGGTTGGTATGTAAGAAGGCATACCATTTATCTCTGCAATTACACATTAATTGGAGAGAGAGAGAGAGAGAGAGAGAGAGAGAGAGAGAGAGAGAGAGAGAGTATCCGGCAAGCAGGCTGGAGGGGCAGCCGTGGCCGGGCAGCGGATGGGGCAAGGAAGCCGTGTGGTCCCGGAGTTGTGTTTCTGCCCGGCGGCACGGCAGCGTTATCTCCACCTGGTAAGAGTATCTGACGGGAGGGACGGCGGGCAGGTAGGGACTGAAAGTGTAGAGTCTTAATCCTGTTATCTGTGGTTTGTCTCCCACATCACCGTCAGTGAGGAATGGTAGACAAAGAAGCATTTAGCAGATGACGACTGAGGGACATTTAAATCCCTGGACATTTTTCCCTCGAAGGCATTCCCCCTCCCCCTGTGAACATTCCCCCGCTTCCTGTTTAAATATTTCACCATTGATACAGCCGAGCATATGAGTTAACCATTCACTCACCTTCACCCAAACCACTGCCAGTAATGGTGCTGTGAGTGTTTCCTTATCACTGTGCTCTCAAATATACCGACAGGGAATATTGATCAAAGAATTCGGGAAAATGTCAGGGAACGGAAAATTTCCAGGTGGAAATATATAGAATATAAGGAAGTAGAACCCACTCACTACATGTTCTGTTGACGTGCTTGCTGACAAATTCCCGCACCAACAGATACACAAGAGTGACTTCGTGAGTTTACATTACGATATTAGTCACTTTAAAAGAAAATCCTTGCACTATTGAAAAAGAAATAATAATAATATTAAGGTTTTCTGTACATAACTTTCATTAACTGATTTATTATATTTACTTATTATCTATTTTATTTATTTATTCATTTTTTTTTTTTTTTTACGTAGGTAGGTATGTAGGTGTTTGAGTGGAGTAAGTATTTCAGTGGCAGGAACGTGTGATTGCCCTTGGTATGTTTTGTTCCTATCACTACCATGCATTTATGCCTGGTGATGATGATGATGATGATGATGATGATGGTGGTGGTGATAGTAGTAGTAGTAGTAGTAGTAGTAGTAGGAGCAGTAGTGGTGTAGTAGTAGTAGTAGTAGTAGTAGTAGTAATAGTTGTAGTAGTAGTAGTAGTAGTAGTAGTAGTAATAATAGTTGCAGTAGTAGTAGTAGTAGTAGTAGTAGTAGTAGTAGTAGTAGTAGTAGTAGTAGTAGTAGTAGTAATAATAGTAGTAGTAGTAGTAGTAGTAGTAGTAGTAGTAGTAGTAGTAGTAGTAGTAGTAGTAATAGTTGTAGTAGTAGTAGTAGTAGTAGTAGTAGTAGTAGTAGTAGTAGTAGTAGTAGTAGTAAAAGCAGTATAGTTAATCCTAATGCTAATGATTAATAATAATAATAATAATAATAATAATAATAATAATAATAATAATAATAATAATAATAATAATAATAATGATAATAATAATAATAATAATAGTAATAATAATAAAAATAATAATAATAATAATAATAATAATAATAATAATAATAATAATAATAATAATAATAATAATAATAATAATAATGATAATAATAATAATAACAATAATAATAATGATAATAATAATAATAATAACAATAATAATAATAATAATGATAATAATAATAATAATAACAGTAGTAACAACAACAACAACAACAACAACAACATCAAGAAGCAAGGAAGGCATCACAACCTCATTTGTACGTAATGTGAGTCACGAATGAGGAAAATGAATGGTAATAATGCAGAAAGTGTATTGAAGACAATGATCTTCCTTGCAATTGTCAGTGTCAAGGACAAGTCTGCAGGGTAACTCCAACTGCCAGCCAGACACCAGCAGGAGACGCTCGGGTTAGTGAACGACAGAGGCGGCAGATGAGCACAGAATGAATGGACGAACCCTGGCGTCCTCGTTATCCTTGGCCGGCTTCTGTTTCTTGAGGGGTCTCATGTGACTATCTATGTGCGTTAATTTCCCGGGCCATGATGAGGGGCCGTCGGGAACAGATTATGATGGTGGTGGTGATGGTGGCGGTGGTGGTGGTGGTGTCGTTCGTTGTTGGGCTGCTGCCCGTCTTGTTGAGGAGTGAGATCATGCAAAAATTGGCTGTCCACCTTTGGAATGAACGCGTGATAACAGAGCGAGTCTGAGGATCTGAACGGTAGTTATGAACCGATATGGGTCAGGTGTCGGAAGTGGCAACCGTCGCCAGAGGTTGTGTCTCCACCATGCGGGCTTCACCTCCGTCACCAGTACCCTCCTGAAAGACGATACTCGCGATGCAGGAGACGCGATGCGGCAGAAGGAAAGCGGGATGAGGGCTGCGCGTAAGGGTTACCGCTGCCGCCCCACGGAGGAGAGGATGTCCTCACCACACACCACCACCACCACCACCCAGAGACTCATAATTGTGCTCTTAGAGTTTGGATCTGTTTATCGTATCTTCTGATTTTTCGACATTTTCCATCCCTCAGTTTTCTTTATGTTCTTACGGAAACGGCCTGACGGTAACAAAAATCTCAGTGATCCTTTACTACCCTAGACTGATGGGATTAGAGAGTATTAGAACTCCTCCATAATGATGGTATTAAAAATTACCGGAGTTATTTTCTTACAGATATCTATCTGTGAACTGAAGTCAAGTGTCGTGATAAACTAGGCATGTCCTGAAGCAATACTGCGTCTAATTGTAAACTGTGAGACACTGCGTAAGTAACCTCTGCGTGGTGTGTATGCAGTCGCAGCAGGTGTCGAGATGTGCCCGCCACGGCTCCACATTAAAGAAGATCCAGAAGGTAGAGGAACTTATAGTTCACTTAATCCCCGTGTCACGTGAGGTCAGGTCCAAGTAGCACAAATAAAGAAGTGGAGGACAGGACGGCAAACCTCTGCGAGGAAAGACTGGCTGGAATCATTACTTAGCATCACATCTTGCCGCTAAATACCACGCATCTACTCAATTGTTGTGTGTCGTCCATGCCTTCTGGACATTTTTTTAGGGAGTTCATTGGGCTGTTTTCCGCCAGGCTCTGCGTGATAATCCTGGTCACCGCCCCCTGGAGACCTCGTCGCCATGCCAGAAGGATTCCAAAAGGACAATTTACGGATTAAGGAGTTCAATACTATGAATGCTACTTCTCGTAGTTTTTTTTCTCTCTCTCTCTCTCTCTCTCTCTCTCTCTCTCTCTCTCTCTCTCTCTCTCTCTCTCTCTCTCTCTCTCTCTCTCTTCTTTTTCTTCTTGTCAAGTCAAAACGAAAGGTGTAGAAGGAATTTCGTCTCAGATATTGACAAAATTCTGTTTATTTCCTTATGTGACTCAAAGGGCAGGCGAGGGGAGGCGATCCTGAAGGGGAAGACAGCGGCTGCGGCGAACATTTTCCCGCCAACAGCCGGTCGTGGGAGCTGTGGGGTGAGTGTCCTCCAGTCCAGCCAACCTCCCTGCTGGCCTGGAACACACACACACACACGCGCACACACACACACACACACACTAAATCAATACACAGTGGATTTCGATTTCTAACTCACACATTCATATTCAGATCACCCCACTCGTGTTTCTATCAGCCCCTCATCCATACCATGAGAAGTGAAAAGATAAGAAAAGAAGAGGAGAAGACCGAGATGGAAGAAAGAATAAGTGAACATTAAGAAAAGGACGAGAATAAGATGAAAGGGAGAGCCCTACACATCAGTCTGAGCCTCACGTTCAGCACACATTCTTGCACGTTGCCCTCACGTCAGGCCGGCATGCAAAGGCATCCTCTCGCTGCCCAGATCCTATAGTCCCTTGTGTTCAGAGTTGTGGTGGAAATAAAGATCATGTGGTCGTAACAGTTGTCAAGGTTTCAAGTTTCGCTGCACCATCGCCGCCAGTACCGATAACAGGTCTGCTTGTTGGTGGTTAAAGGAATTTATCGTATATTCAATAAACTCGTTCTGGGCGCCACACAACTTTTGAGAGAGGGAAGGGAGGAGGAGGGAGAAGGGAGAGAGGGAGGGTTCTCGACCTCAGCAGCAGCCACCCTCCTCCCTCCTTTCCTCCACCTCCCTTCCTCCCTCCCTCTGTCGTCGCTCTTCCATCCATTGAGCTGACGACCTTCCCGCCAAAAAGTGCGCGCCAAAGGCTTTCTTTGATCCCAGCTTTGCATTTCGGTCATGGGTGAGGAGCTCTAGCAATTCCCGCTCTGCCCGTCTGCGTGTGTGTGTGTGTGTGTGTGTGTGTGTGTGTGTGTGTGTGTGTGTTGTCTGCCGCCACAGATAGAGCGTTCTTGGAGGAAAGTTAAGGAAATTACAAAAAAAAAAAAAAACATTAATAGTTTCTAATGCAGTGCTGACAAGTATCATACGAGCGTGTATCCATGGTGAGGTTCTCGATGCTCCGGGCCAGCCAGCCACCAGTCAGCTGACGGGCGGCGATCAGCTGAGAGGGCGGCTCAGCTGGCCCTTCCCGCCCAGCACTGGCAGGCGCTCTCACTTCCCTCAGTCCCCCTCTCCCGCACCTCTCATCATTCGAGATTACTGCCTTCCCTCTCACTACACTCTTAGCACCATACCTCACGTCTCTCCTCACCATATCCTGCTCCGCCATCACACCCACACCATCACTGCCTGCCACTACTCCCTCTCTCTCTCTCTCCACCCTTCCATCTCTTTACTTGCTATACTTTCTCGTCTTTTTTCTTCCGTTCTTTTCCACAATGCGTCATCAATGGATTTCTTTTACACATCACTTTCTGCTTCAACTCAAATGTAGATATCAAGTGCGTCCCTTCCTTATATTTCTCTCCTTATTTCCATACACACCATTCCTTTCTCCTTATCTCATGCAAATCCCTGTTTTCTTTTTTCCGTCCCTCTCTCCCTTTCTTCCCTCCCCCACCTCCCTCCTCGCTCCTTTCTTCCTTCTCTCACCTCCCTCCTCGTTCCTTTCTTCCCTCCCGCGCAATATCAGATCTTCCTTCCTCCAGACGTTGCACTCATCCTGCCCTTCCCGATGTTCCACCACGCTTGCCAACCTCACCTCCATTCCCTTCCACGCTTCCAAGTCCCTTTCCTCCCTATCTTTCATTTCCTTTCCACCACCGCATTCCACAAATCCAATCTATAATAACCTCCAAGTCGCCTCTATGCCATTTTCATTTAGTATTACAACACCATTTCCATCATCCGCTCAGGCTATGCTATGAGGGGGCGAAGGGTGAGAAAGTTGAAGGAACGAGAAGAAATGAAGGGAAAGCCATGCAATGTAGGAGAATAAAATCAAGGATAAGGATAATATGATAATAATATTAATATCAATGTGTGTGTGTGTGTGTGTGTGTGTGTGTGTGTGTGTGTGTGTGTGTGTCTGTCTGTCTGTCTGTCTGTCTGTCTGTATGTCTGTATGTCTGTCTGTCTGTCTGTCTGTCTGTCTGTCTGTCTGTCTGTCTGTGTGTGTGTGTGTGTGTGTGTGTGTGTGTGTGTGTGTGTGTGTGTGTGTGTGTGTGTGTGTATTTATCTAGCTGTATTTGCCTAGTTGTAGTTTACAGGGCCTGAGCGACGCTCGTGTGGTCCCATCTCCATAACTAGACTTAATCCAGCTTTTCCTTAAAGTTGTGCACACTTGTTCCCAATACTACGTCCTCACTGAGCTTGTTCCAAACTTCTATATTTCTCTGTGGGAAACTATATTTCCTTATGTTACTTAAGCATCTTCCTTTTTTTTTTGTGTCCTCGTGTGAATCTGGTATTTCCTTCTTCTCATAACAGTTCCTCATTATCAGTTTCTTCCACTCCATTCCACAATTTATATATCATTATTAAATCTTCCCTTTCTCTTCTTTGTTCCAGTGTTGACACATTCATTTCCTTTAACCTGTTTTCACATGTTAATTCTTCCAGTTCTGGAATCATCCTTTTCATCCTTTCTATTTTTTTTTTTTTTTTTTACATGTTTCTTCTTGTGGGGAGACCACACTGACTCAGCATATTCCAGCTTTGGTCTAATCATAGTGGTAATTATCTTTTCATCATATCTTTATCCATGTAGTGGAATGCTGTTCCAATGTTTCTCACAATTCTATATGTTTCTCTGAATATCTTTTCTACATGCTTCTCTGACTGTTGACTGTCCTGTGTTATCATTCCCAGATTTTTCTCTTCTTTTACTTTTATTATTTCTTCATTTTCCATCTTATATGTCCATTTTGGTTTCTTTTCACTTTCTTCCCATTTCCATTACATGACATTTTCTTCACATTAAATTCCATCTCCCATTTCTTACTCCAGTCCCAGATTCTACTTAAATCCTCTTGTAGAATTTCACAGTTTGTTGTTTATTATGTGTCTTTGTAATTTTGCATCGTCTGGAAACAAACTCATGTAACTCTTTACTCCTTCAGGCTTGTCATTTATGTAGAATCAGGAAAAGTATTGGAGCCAGCACTGATCCCTGGTAAGTGTGTGTGTGTGTGGTGTGTGGTGTGTGTGTGTGTGTGTGTGTGTTGTGGTGTGGCGTGTGCGTGTGTGTGGTGGTGTGTGTGTGTGTGTGTGTGTGTATGCGCAGAGAGAGAGAGAGAGAGAGAGAGAGAGGAGAGAGAGAGAGAGTGGAGAGAGAGAGAGAGAGAGAGAGAGATAGAGAGAGAGAGAGAGAGAGAACTGAAACGGGAAGTGGGTGAGATGAACGAGAAGGGAATGTAACTAAGAAAAAAAAAGTACGTGACAGAAATGAAGAATCAAACTCATACAGGAAGCGAAAGGAGACGAAGGAAGGTGAGAAGGAAAGAATGTTGATAAGACGTAGGGGGTAGAAAGAAAAAAAAAGTTACATTTATGTATTTGGCAAAAATTTAGAACTTGAGGGACGTTCAGAAGACTAGAACGAGGACAAGAAATAACATAAACAAAATAAAATATGAAGTAGATAAACAATAACCAAAAAGATCAGATACTTAAGAGAAAAGTAATAGATATGAGTATGGCGGGAACTTTAAAACAAAAGAGAAGTACTCAAGGCCAGATTGAGAAGAGGAAAGAATGTAAGGCAAATGAAAAAAAATGAGGGGAACGCTCAGAAAAAAAATGGAGAGGGAGGGAGAGGGCGAAGCGTACGTAGGCTCAAAGGGGAAATAGAAAATGGGAGGAGGCAACGAGGGAAGGATTAGGCTCAGCTCTCCCCCTCTCCAGCTCTCCCCTTCCCCGCACACAACACAGCGTCCGCAACACAGCATTACGTCTCTCCCACCACAATGCCGCCCCGCCAGGAGTGTCCGCTAAGGAATTCACTCCATTTTTTTCTCCTCTTCAGCTCGTATTTTATTGTTATTATATATATATATATATTTCCCACCAGAGAGGAGTCTCGACAGGCCTCTTCCCAGACGCGGCACTGCAGCACTGCTAGTTTCTTTCCTGGACGAGTGAGTCTGTAACACTGAGTTTGTAAATACAAGGGGACGAGTTCACGTTTGATAGAGTTAGATTTGAAAGGAAAATAAGAAATTGGTTTCCAAATGGGATGAGAGATGACTAGGGTACACTTAGTTGAGAGAGAGAGAGAGAGAGAGAGAGAGAGAGAGAGAGAGAGAGAGAGAGAGAGAGAGAGAGAGAGAGAGAGAGAGAGCTGCAATAACCCTACATGTATCAGTTTGTGTATAGTCTTGTAAGTCAATCCATGTCCACTCATCATCCCCGTCCATAAATATTCCTGGTCTGCCTACCGACTCTAAACTAAGACGCTGATAAGTAAAGTGATTATGTCTGTTGCACTCACCCACTCTTCACTTGTTTAAAAACAATTTTTCCGATAACTCTACCAAGCTTCAATCCGTTACTTTG
>NC_087159.1:24562500-24572500 GCF_035594125.1 Scylla paramamosain | reverse complement strand
AATCGGTTTCTCCTCTCCAGACTCCAAACGGTGTGCAAGGACTGCTCCCAATCCGTATGGTGACGCGTCACAGGTGAGCAGGAGGGGCTTGCTGCTGTCATAATGCACCAACACCTTGGAGCTCGCCAACAGTTGTTTCGATGTGGCAAGGGCACGCTGCTGTTCTGGTCCCCATTGCCATTCCACGTCCCGTTGCAGTAATCTGTACAAGGGAGCAAATACTGTGGAGAGATTAGGAATGTATCTGCCATAATAATTAACAAGCCCCAAATACGCCTTTAGTTCAGTGATGTTGCTTGGTGTGGGTGCCTTTATAACAGCTTGAACCTTGTCCTCGGACGGGTGCAGCCCTTCCGCATTAATTTTATGTCCTAAATATGTTACTTCTGGTGCCTGAAACACACACTTCTTTAACTTCAGTTTCACCCCCGCGTCATCCATACGCCTCAAAACTTCTGTCAGGTTACTCAGATGTTCCCTTTCCGTCTTCCCTGTCACTAATACATCATCCAAGTACACCACCACGTGAGGGATACCTTGCAGTAAGTTCTCCATAACTCTCTGGAATATTCCTGGCGCCGAGGAGACTCCGTATGGTAAGCGATTATATACGAATAACCCCTTATGTGTATTTATCGTTACATATTTTTTTGATTCCTCTTCCAGTGGTAGTTGTGAATAAGCATGTGACAGGTCTAATTTTGAAAAAGTCTTCCCTCCTGACAAATTTGCTAATAAATCCTCAACCTTCGGTATCGGGTAACTGTCCACTCTAGACACGCGGTTCACAGTCATCTTGTAGTCCCCACAAATACGTATGGATTTGTCTCCCTTAACTATCGGGACTATTGGCGCCGCCCACTCTGAGAACTGCACAGGTTCAATTACTCCATCGTTAACTAGCCGTTCCAACTCGTGCTCCACTTTGTCTTTCAAGGCGTAGGGCAACGGGCGAGCTTTGAAAAACTTGGGTTGTGCCTCCTTATCCACATGTAGGGTCGCCTTTGTGTTTCTGATGAGACCCAACTCCTCTTTGAAAACATTACTAAAACTGCGAATGACCTTATCACACTCTGACCGACAACTATAAACTGCAGCCCAGTCTAGCTTAATTTGTTTCAACCAGTTTCTCCCCATCAAACTCGGGCCGTCTCCATCCACTACCACCAACGGCAGAACTTTCGACTGGTTGTTATAATTAACCTCCACATTCACTTCCCCCATCACTTTCAATAAGTCTCCACTGTAGGTGCGTAACACTACGTCGGAATACTCGAGCACCGGCTTGCACGTATCCTTCCAGCTTTCTTCATACACTTTCTGACTTATAATGGACACCGCAGCACCAGTATCCACTTCCATGGGAATAGCCACCTTGTTAACTTCTGGGTGAACAATCACAGGTGGTTCACGAGCCCCCCGCACTGTATACAAGGTGTATTCTTCCCCAGTTGTCTCACCGTCCTCCTCTTCACCCTCAATCTTGTGCATTTTCCTTTCCATGTCTGCTTTATTTCGACACATCCTTGCCAAGTGTCCCACTTTCTTACATTTAAAACAGGTAGCACGTGCAAAATGACAGCTAGGAGCCACATGCGGACCCCCACACCTGTAGCACTGTGGTCGAGGATTCGTTCGCACCCACGGTGTCTCTTGAATTTTTCTTCCTTCCCCGCGCCTCTCCTGAATCTTGTTCACTTGACTGCTGCGGTACTCCCCAGCCTGTTGTAGGTCTTCAGTGTCTTTTGCCGCAGCCTCCATAGCCAGAGCAGTTGCCTCTGCCTTCTTGAAGTCCAAATTCCCATCTGCCAACAACCTTGCTTGTATTTTTCGGTCGTCAATTCCACACACCAGACGATCTCGTAACATGTCAGGTAGTTGGTTTCCGTACGCACAGTGCTCCGCTAATTTCCGAAGGTCAGTAATGTAAGAAGACACAGATTCAGTTGGTTGCTTGAATCGTGAGTTGAATTTGAAGCGCTTCATGATTACTGACGGTTTCGGGCACATGTGATTCTCCAACAGCACTTTGAGGTCACTGTACGACTTGTCGGCTGGCTTCTCTGGTAGGCAGAGTGACCTTATCACTTCGTAGGTTCTTGCTCCACAAACAGCCAATAAAGTAGATTTCTTTTTTTTCTCTTCAATAATGTCGTTGGCTTCAAAAAAATGCTCCAGCCGCTCCACATATTGAGTCCACACCTCGGCATCCTGGTTAAATTCTTCTACTTTGCCAATAGATCCCATCCTCGTCGCCAATGTAATAACTGCAGGATTGAGACGTAGTAAGAGATGGACTCCAGGGGTAACAATGTATTAAGGAGCGGCTACCCGCTTGCCGGCTGGAGCTGAACTGGCTCCATACAGAGAGAAGCTTCCGAAATCAACTAGTATGAACTAATACATAAACCAATACATGAAGCAGTGAATGACAAGTAGTACTTTGGTAGTAACAATTATAACAATGACTATCCTCAATTATGAACATTTCGAAAATACTGCTATAAATGCTTGCCAAAATGCGTTTCCACACGCTCAAATATGTCTATGTTTGTTTAATTTTGGCCAGTCATTATACCGGAAAATATAGGAGGTTGGATTTCAAATCATATACAGTAAAGATGGTGCAATTAGGCAATTGCACCTCGGAGGAGGAGGCAGTAGACGGAGGACGAGGCAGTAGACACCTGCCGAAACGATAATTACTCCCAGTGAGATCTAAAGCACTGTTCAGGGGGTGCTGTGAACTTATCATTAAACCCAGCTGTGACCTCACTGAACGTTTCCTTTTGCGTCTCACAACACAAGGGGGCAGTCACAGCCTGCCCTCTAAAGACAACTCCCTTCCTCCACACAAAACTACAAGCACCTAATAACACACACCCTTCAATCAAAAATTTCAAAATTATCATGGCGACTCCTACACCAGCCTCGGAGTCCCCATCTGGGGAGGGGACCATAAATGTCCCCAGGTCGTACTGCCTTTCTGCCGACGACCCTAAGTGTCTTGACACACCCCTCAACTTTTTCTTCATTAACTTCTGCAACATTCGCGGTCTAAGATCTAATTTTCAATCTGTAGAACACCACCTCTCCTCTTCTAAACCTCATCTTCTTTTCCTCACTGAAACTCAGGTGTCTGAGGCAACTGACAGTAGCCCCCTTTCTGTTCCCTCCTACTTTCTCTATCCTCATTTTCGATCCAAAGCTGGATGTTGTGTTTATGTCCGAAACGATTTAACCTGCTCTCGTGCCCACGCTCTTGAATCTTCCGAGTTTTCCACCATCTGGCTACGACTACAGAGTCACTCTCAAACAAAATTTATCTGTGCTGTATACCTTTCACCTAACTCCTCTGACTATAAGAAATTCTTTGACTACTTAACTTCCAAAGTGGAGCACATTCTAACCCTCTTCCCTTTTGCACAGATCTCCATTCTTGGAGACTTCAATGTTCACCACCAGCTTTGGCTTTCCTCTCCCTTCACTGACCATCCTGGTGAACTAGCCTTCAACTTTGCTATCCTCCACGACCTAGAGCAATTGGTGAAACACCCTACTCGTACTCCTGACCGTCTTGGAGATACGCCCAACATTCTTGACCTTTTCCTGACCTCTAATCCTGCTTATGCTGTCACCCTTTCTTCTCCGTTGGGCTCCTCCGATCACGATCTCATATCTGTATCTTTTCCTATCGCTCCAATCCCTCCTCAGGATCCCCCTAAGTGAAGATGCCTCTGGCGTTTTGCCTCTGCTAGTTGGGGGGACCTGAGGAGGTATTTTGCTGATTTTCCTTGAAATGACTACTGCTTCCGTGTCAGAGACCCGTCTTTGTGTGCTGAGCGCATAACAGAGGTGATAGTGTCTGGCATGGAGGCGTACATTCCTCACTCTTTTTCTCGACCTAAACCTTCCAAACCTTGGTTTAACACAGCTTGTTCTCGTGCTATACATGATAGAGAGGTGGCCCACAAAAGGTACTTAAGCCTTCCATCACCAGAATCTCATGCACTTTATATTTCTGCCCAGAACCATGCCAAGTCTGTTCTCCAACTTGCCAAAAATTCCTTCATTAACAGAAAGTGTCAAAACCTTTCAAGATCTAACTTTCCTCGTGACTTCTGGCATCTAGCCAAAAATATCTCCAATAACTTTACGTCTTCTTCTTTCCCTCCTTTATTTCAACCAGATGGCACCACTGCTATCACATCTATTTCTAAAGGTGAACTCGTCGCTCAAACCTTTGCTAAAAACTCTACCTTGGACGATTCTAGGCTTGTTCCTCCCTCTCCTCCACCCTCTGTCTACTTCATGCTACCTATTAAAATTCTTCGCAATGATGTTTTCCATGCCCTCGCTGGCTTAAATCCTCGGAAGGCTTATGGACCTGATGGGGTCCCTCCTATTGTTCTCCGAAACTGTGCCTCCATGCTTGCACCTTGCCTAGTTAAACTCTTTCAGCTCTGTCTGTCAACATCTACATTTCCTTCTTGCTGGAAGTTTCCCTACATTCAGCCTGTTCCTAAAAAGGGTGACCGTTCTAATCCCTCAAACTACCGTCCTATTGCTTTAATTTCCTGCTTATCTAAAGTTTTTGAACCTATCCTCAACAGGAAGATTCTTAAACATCTATCACTTCACAACCTTCTATCTGATCGCCAGTATGGGTCCTGTCAAGGCCGCTCTACTGGTGATCTTCTGGCTTTCCTTACTGAGTCTTGGTCATCCTCTTTTAGAGATTTTGGTGAAACTTTTGCTGTTGCCTTAGACATATCAAAAGCTTTTGATAGAGTCTGGCACAAAGCTTTGATTTCCAAACTACCCTCCTATGGCTTCTATCCTCTCTGTAACTTCATCTCAAGTTTCCTTTCTGACTGTTCTATTGCTGCTGTGGTAGACAGTCACTGTTCTTCTCCTAAATCTATTAACAGTGGTGTTCCTCAGGGTTCTGTCCTGTCACCAACTCTCTTCTTATTATTCATTAATGATCTTCTAAACCAAACTTCTTGTCCTATCCACTCCTACGCTGATGATACCACCTTGGACTTTTCCACGTCTTTTTATAGACGTCCAACCCTTCAGGAGGTAAACATTTCATGCAGGGAAGCCAGAGAACGCTTGACTTCTGATCTTTTTAAAATTTCTGATTGGGGCAGAGCAAACTTGGTATTGTTCAATGCCTCAAAAACTCAATTCCTCCATCTATCAACTCGACATAACCTTCCAGACAACTATCTCCTCTTCTTCAATGACACTCAACTGCCCCCCTCTTCTACACTGAACATCCTCGGTCTGTCCTTTACTTATAATCTGAACTGGAAACTTCACATCTCACCTCTAGCTAAAACAGCTTCTATGAAGTTAGGTGTTCTGAGACGTCTCGGCCAGTTTTTGTTACCCCCCCCCCAGCTGCTAACTCTGTACAAGGGCCTTATCCGTCCATGTATGGAGTATACTTCACATGTCTCGGGTGGTTCCACTTATACTGCTCTTCTAGACAGGGTGGAATCAAAAACTTTTCGTCTCAACTCCTCTCCTCTAACTGACTGTCTTCAGCCTCTCTCATCGCCACAATGTTGCATCTCTAGGTGTCTTCTATCGCTATTTTCATGCTAATTGCTCTTCTGATCTTGCTAACTGCATGCCTCCCCCCTCCCGCGGCCTCGCTGCAGAAGACTTTCTTCTTTCTCTCACCCCTATTCTGTCCACCTCTCTAACGTAAGAGTTAACCAGTATTCTCAATCATTCATCCCTTTCTCTGGTAAACTCTGGAACTCCCTGCCTGCTTCTGTTTTTCCACCTTCCTATGACTTGAATTCCTACAAGAGAGAGGTTTCAAAACACTTATCCATCAATTTTTGACTACCGCTTTGGACCCTTTTATGAGACTGGGATTTCAGTGGGCATTTTTTTTATTGGATTTTTGTTGCCCTTGGCCAGTGTCCCTCTTACATAAAAAAAAAAAAAAAATAGGTGTAGAGTGCCAGTGGGCGAGCTTCTGTCGCCCCGGTCGTCTTTTGGGAGCATTCGAAATTTTGTTGGGTCTTGTTGCCCAGTTGATTATCGTCTCATAGTTGTTCTGCCAAACACCTGACTGTCGCCTAGTTGTCCTGTCGACTAACTGGTTCTCATTTTGTTGTCTTGTCGCCTAGTTGTCCCTGAACCCTGGTAGTCCATATATGTATTTATGTCCACTAATCATCTGTGTCAATATAAATTTTTTTTTTTCAAATCTTTGTTTTATATAGCAGTAGTAGTAGTAGTAGTAGTAGTAGTAGTAGTAGTAGCAGTAGTAGTAGTAGTAGTAGTAGTAGTAGTAGTAGTAGTAGTAGTTGTAGTAGCAGTAGTAGTAGTAGTAGTAGTACCTGTTTCTGTAATCTTACGTTCATTCTCTTCAGGAAAGACGTCAGATCGTCCAGCTACGAGAGGAACTGAGGAAAGGTCGGTTAGACTCCAAGTTGCAGTGCAAGGATCAGCTGGAGGAGATGGTGACACGGCAGAAGGAACAGATAGCCGAGCACCAGCGGCGAGCACAGTATCACAAAGAAGAGATGGAGATGCACCGCAAGGAATATGAGCACCATCTTGAGAGAATCGTCTACCACAACGACAAAGAACAAAAGTTACGGGAAAAGATGAGTAAGTTACGGGATGATGAGGAGGACTGAATATTTAACTAGTTTATTTTATTTGTTTTTTTCATCGTTAGTTATGTATTTATAAAAAGGGTGCACGCTTTTGAGGATTTTTTTCTTTTTTGTCTTGCATAATCATGTACGAAAAGATTTATTTATCTGTTATGTTACTAAAAGGACTATCAAATTAGTAAAATTAGTTTAAGGAGAAATAAAAAAAAAGAATATTCCTATTACAACATTCTCTTTTCTCCTTGTTCTTACTTTCAGGTTTATATAATTCACATTTGCAAAGAGAAACACTGGTTTTATCGGAGCACTTGAGGTTATTGTTAATTTTCGTGAAACTGGACCTTAAAACTTACCCCATGGAACAACATTCATTTTACGTGACAAGAATGAAGAGGTTCAGTAATTTTGTGAGTTTACTAAACTAATGAAAAGTGAAAACGCTGAACAAAAAGGTATTACGGCTGTCTGGCAACTCACGACAATTTCTCCTCCATGCGGCGTCACTAGGTTATAGCTATGATGAGTCTCGCCATATTTACATAACACATCAAGAATTCATTGTCCTTAATGCACCCACTACAACCCACCATACCTGGTGACGGTTGGGATCAGGCTTCAGTAGCCTCTCATCACCTTCGGTCACAAGTAAATGTTCGAGAAAGCTTGGAATGCGACACAACTGAACATCACACAACACGAACCACGCCACTGGCTGGGCAGTGCGTCGCATCGCTTCGGTTCCCTGTTTCGAAGCCGTGCAGCACTTGACTGATACATACATGTTTCATAATTCGAGAATCTTTGTAAGAACGTTTGGTACGTTACTTGTATTTAATGAGTCACCAGGAGTATTTGATAATGTAACATATTTTTCATGCAAAGGCAATCAATAGTGGTACATTGGTTTACTTATATAAAGAAAATGATGGTATTTATTTAGTGTGTGTGTGTGTATGTGTGTGTGTGTGTGTGTGTGTGTGTGTGTTACGTATATCGTCAGTTTTCTACCGATGTCGCCATCATCACCATCACTTCCATCATCGCCATCGCATTTGACAGTTATCGTTACACACACACACACACACACACACTCTCTCTCTCTCTCTCTCTCTCTCTCTCTCTCTCTCTCTCTCTCTCTCTCTCTCTCTCTCTCTCTCTCATCTTTGTCTGATGCTCGTTTCCCTTGTAATCTTTGCTGATTGCCTGAATCTGAATTTATACCGACTCGTTTTCCATTTCAGCATACATTCTAAAAATGTTCAGTTCCGTTCTACGTCCAACGCGACCTTCCCACGTTCATGAAGGTGCCAATAGCAAAACATGAAACAGAGATCAGGAACAACAAATGTACAGCCACTACGTACTTAATTTTCATCGATCAATCTGGACCATAATTATCATCGCTGAGTCATACTTGACCTAATGTCTAAACAAGAATTCCAAAGCACTCCATCGATATGTCTGCTTTAAGTGCAACTAAATTTTATATGTTGTGCCTGCTTTGCCACAGAAATTTTCTTTAGTGTCAGCAAGTCCTATGACACTTTTTTAAGGATTATTATTGATGATTTTTTTCTTCAATTCCATTGAGTTCAGGGTCAATGGAACGCAATCCGAATTCGTAAGTACGTTTCACACTGTAGTAACGCATAGTACTATACGTAGCACATCTAAATTGACTCCCATCTCCGAATTCTTTCCTGTCCCCTTCCTTCCCTCTCCCCTCAATCCTCGGGATCACAAGAGGGCAGCCGCCCAAACTGGCGAATCATTTCCAATTGTCTTGGTGGTGCGTCAGTGATGCTGCTGACGAGGAGTAACGGTCAGGTTAACGGTGCCGCCCCCAGGAGGACAGGAGGGGTTCCGGCTGACCTACATGGAGCGAGTGGCCTTGGCGGTGCGGCATCACTTTGAATAACATTACAGCTACTACTTTGGAATTCCGAGATAAAAGATTTTACTTCGCTAAATCTTCCATTACCCTCAAAATTTTAAAGCTCATTATTCATATAATATAATTGGCAGAGACCTTTCGGGTATACACTTTCCTGCGTGGAGCCTGCCTGGCCAGCTAAATTTAGGTTTAGGATGGATCTGGCTCGCGCTCCCTTCCCTCACGGAAGTCCAAACATAAACACAGACATGCCCCCAAGAGCCAAGCACGAGCACACAGGAGGGCGTCCCTAGCACCCTAGCAAGGTCAGATAACTATTTCATTTATTGAATTGTATACATCTATGTAATGGTAGAAACAGAAGCTTTTCTTTATTTAAGCCAGCAACGCACTTCACTACATAAATGAAATTACTAAAAACACATTACAATGTTAATTCGCATTGTCCACCACGTCCTTGTTAGGGTAGCAGCCATCAGCGCAGTGGACGTGAGAAGCTACCAGGAAGGGAGGCGAGGCCACGGCGGCAGATGCTGGGCGGTGTAAACACGGGGACAGATGAGGGTAGTGTTGCGTGACTGGCGTAAGGGAAGGGAGGGATGGGGCGTGGGTGCTCTAAACAGCGCTTGTCATGGTGGGCGGCCTTGTCTCGCCTCGCTAGGGTGTGGGAGCTGAAGGCGAGGCGGTGAGTGAGAGGTAGAGGGATGGCGCTGGGCAGGGGGTGTGGTTGTGGCCTAGAAAAATAATGGTGTTATGGAATGGATGCTAAACTAGGTTACCAGTGTGTTAATTGTGGCGCCATGATAGATAGGCCGAGTGAAGAGAAGGGCCTGGTGAAGAGAAGGAGTGATGATGGCGAGGTGGTGGTGAACAAAGTGGTTTGGTGGTGACCAGGAGGGTGGGTAATGGCGTGGTGATGACGAGGTGACGCTTGAACGATACACTGAAATGGACGCCAGTCTGGCAATTTGTTTTGGTGATGAGCCGTGCAGTGGTCAGGCAGGAGGGAGAGTTGTCTATGAGTGCAGCACTAAGACGCATGAAGAGAGGACAAGCTTCAACAGACCCGTATGGTCTTATGAGGCTGTATGCGATGAGCAAGAATGAAACACAACCATGACAAGATAATTGGAGACGTGACAGGACAGATAAAGGTTGTGAATCTCACTGAACCCTCGTCCCATACACTCACCCCTGCTTTCTTCGCGACCTTTCATTAGTCTTTAGGAGTTTTACGCACAACTCTTACAGACCATGAAAACAATAATAATGATATATAAATAAGCTAATTAACAAATAAATAGAATAAGTGCATCTAAATACAAATACGAGTAATGATATGAGTAGTTCCTATAAGATTAATTATACAGTACCTGTCTTAGCTTTTATGATATTGCTCTACACTTGCATACATAAGTTTTCATTGGAGAAGACGAAACCTCGAGGAAGAAAATACTCA
>NC_087159.1:24547500-24550000 GCF_035594125.1 Scylla paramamosain | reverse complement strand
TGAAATGAGTTGAAATCCAGTGCTTAATGTTTACTCTTAAAATAAAATACATGTGAAAATACTAAAAACTAATCTATATCTATAAAGCCTTTAGATTTAGGTTACTTTTTTCAGTTTTTGCATCACTTGGACGAAGAAATATTAGTTGATTGACTCTTTCATTCTTTTAGCAAATAGTTAGTTAATTCATTCATTACACAAAGAAGAAACTAGCACATAAGAGGCGAGCGGTACATGAAAAGCTGCTTATATCCTGGTATTTATCACACTTACAGCCTGAGAGAGTGAAGTGGACGGGTGCTGTGGCTTTTTCTTTTTTTCTTCCTCCCTTTTGGTTCCGTTCTCCTCTCGTGGTGGTATAAGGGAAAGAGAGAGGAGATAAAAGAGAGAAAAGGAGGAGGAAGGGAAGAGAAGGCGGAGGAGAGAAAGAGGGAAGAAGAGGGTCATACTAATCGCATCTAGGAAGGGAAGAGGTAATGTGGGTGACCAGTGTGGCAGTGACAGGTGGTCTGGGTGGAGGGTGTGGCTAATGGAGATTATGAGTGTGGATGGCAGTGGTTGAAAGGGATATGGGGAAGGGGGGTAAGTCTGCTGCTGTTTGTTCTTCCTTTGTGTTTCGTTTTGGTGTCAACCTCGTGCTGGCACTTCGCGCTGCCAAATGCAGTTTTGTGTTGTATGAGTGAGTGCGTTGCAGGAGTGGATGTGTTGCAAAGATAGCTGTGTTGCAGGAATGGATACATTATAATGGTAGATGTACAGCAGGAGGATTATGTTGCAAGGGTGGGTGTGCTGCAGGGAGGAGTTTGCTGCATAGTGGGAATGCTGCAAGGATGTGGGTAATGCAGGGTTGGTTGTGCTCAAATTGCTCCTGAAATGTTATGTTTTTTGTTTTCTCGGTTTTATTGTTGATTACTGTCGTCGTGTTGGAATCTTTATTGCATTGTGACTTGCTGCATCTAAAGTCCTTACTTGGTATTCCCTGTTATATTATTACTTCCTCCCATGTGTCCAGAGCTGTACTGTGCGTCTCGCTGCTCTACGCCCAAGCTGACCAGAAAAGGCCTGGAATGAATCTGTCACGCTGTCCCGCCGCTCCACGGAGGCTATGCTTGTTCGTCTGGTGATTCAGCAGACCGGAAAGAATCATCGAATTTTGCCACAAAAATGCATTAGTAAGAGTTTTGAGGAGCCGCCCGCCGGAATTTTTTACAGCTTTCACCAGCGGCGACCACCGTGGCTAACTCTGCCCGCCACACTCCACGCGGGGCATTACTGAGAGGAGGCGGTAAGCAGCACAAAAAAAGAAGATGCATTTCGATGCAGTCAAGTGACAAGATTGTTATGTATCCCTCTGCCTAAGAGCAGCAGAAATAGCAGTTAATGAGTACATTATATTATAGATGAAATGATGATGCTGATGAGGATGAGGATGTTGATGACGGTGAGGATGATGATAGTGGTGATGACTGGGATGAGACTCAAAAGACATGGGTGAGTGTTCTGAGGGTGGACGGCCCTCAGTATACATCCAGCACCTGGCGGCGCCCAGCACAAGGCGGCGCCCAGGGTGTGGACGGCCCGGGGGAAGGATTGTTCCTCCCGCGCCTGTGATACCTCACCAGCTGACTGCTGTTGCTGTGCTGCTGTTCACATTCATTCTCTTTCTTCCTTTTCTACGGAATATGTTGTGTGCCTTACTTATGCTAAAGAGACTGTGCTGAAAAGAGAGATCTCGGCAGTGTTTAAGAGTATCTGCGAGTAGGATGGTGGTGGTTTGTGCATTAAGGTCTGCAGGATCTTTTTTTTGTAGTGAAACACTGTCTGGTATTATTATCATTATTATTATTATTATTATTATTATTATTATTATTATTATTATTATTATTATTATTATTATTACTATTACTATTATCATTTTTATCATTATACATTGAGAGATCAGGGGCGAAGGGTGGTGTCAGGCTGCCAGCCCTGTAGTACAAGGAGAGCAAACAAAGAGATGCTGAAGAAGAGAGAGCGACAGGAAGTGAGAGGATCGCCAGAGGTGAGAGCGGGAGAGAGAGGAGGGGAAGGGGTAGAGAGGGTGGGCGACGGAGTGGTGGGTAGTCGAGGTCACCTAAGCTAAACACCTTTGTTCCCCGTGGCCAGGGCAAGGAGGGACCTGCACATAATCACCGTCTTCCTCCCACTGATTCTGACCCGAGGCTCCTCCAGCTCACCTGTCCTCATCTCCCCGCCACCCGCATCCTCTCTGCCTCTCCTCCCCTCCCCTGCAAGCCACGCCCAGCCGACATCCTCCTGAACTGTGCCTTAGTCTACCATAGCAAAGAACATTTCTACTGTCCCTTTTCTTTCTCTTATTTTTAACATTCATTTTTCTTTCTTTTCTCTCTAAGGCTGTAATGAGTGTAGTGTACGATGGTGTTGCGAAACGAAATACCCTTGCAAGGTTATAAATGTTATTGTTTGAAATCCGTCGTAATTCTTTGTAGATTACTTA
>NC_087159.1:24537500-24542500 GCF_035594125.1 Scylla paramamosain | reverse complement strand
TGTTCACATTCAAGTCTTTGTCTTCTTCGCCTAAGTAATTCCCATATGGTTTTTATACATTTTTATAGTAATTTTTCTCATGTTTCAGCAATTCATCACCCTTGACCTCGTAATCTTCCTTCGTTCCTTCGTACTTGTAGCGTGTCTCGAGTACCATCTTCATGTGTGTGTCCTTCGTTCACGAGGCTTCAGGGTGGTTCACCTCTATACTCCATGTGTGTCACCTTCACTTTGCTGGCAGCCATCTGACACAAAGGTGCGTCTCTCGGGAACCATCACCTTGATTTGGTGTTCCGTCGCAAGGGTATTTACGTAAGGATCTGACACTGTCGGTGGTTCCTTTTTTCGGGAATCCCCAGCCTTGCAAAGTTTCAGAATGGCGGAGCGTAATGCGAGCACGTGGTGGTACGTGGGCTACACACACACACACACATACACACACACACACACGCGTTCTCGAAAAGCTGATGCGGAGGCTTTTACTCATCACCATGCTTAATATTTCTCATTAAGGGAATGACAAACACTCGAGGTCTGTGGCATAGTCCTTCACCCTCTTCCCTCACCTCCCATTACATAACGACATGGAGAGGAGAAACACACACACACACACACACACACACACACACACACACACACACACACACACACAGAGAGAGAGAGAGAGAGAGAGAGAGAGAGAGAGAGAGAGAGAGAGAGAGAGAGAGAGAGAGAGAGAGAGAGAGATTTATCTTTAGTTACAATCACAACCGGCAAGATATCTTTTCTTGATATAATGATTGGCCGAGAGTGATTGATAACACACAGCTGCAGCGGCAGTGTGTGTAAATTACTTACTTCTCCACACACACACACACACACACACACACACACACACACACACACACACACACACACACACACACACACACACAATCATACCAACGGATCACCAGGTAATATTTAAGCATGAGCCGATAAGTTCTAATGAAAAGATATTTGTATTGGCGTCATTATCCATTATTGTTCTTATCATCATCATCATCATCATCATCATCATCATCATCATCATCATCATCATCATCATCATCATCATCATCATCATTGCCATCATTATCAACATTATCATCATCATCATCACAAGTACTGTTATTATTATTATTATTATTATTATTATTATTATTAGTAGTAGTAGTAGTAGTAGTAGTAGTAGTAGTAGTAGTAGTAGTAGTAGTAGTAGCAGCAGCAGCAGTAGCAGTAGTATTAGCAGCAACATTGATGGTGGCTTATGTGGGGTGACGTCAGACAGTCATTACTGGAGGCTATAAATTCAATAACTAGATGAACTCTCGAACGAATGGCGGGGAAAAGAAACGGTCGATTTAGTTCTGCGATTTATATGCTACTGCTGACGATGATGATAATGATGACGACGCTGATGATAACGGTGATGTTGAGAGGTGATGGTGGAAATGAGGGATAATTTAATGAGGAACAGAGAATTATTTCCCGTCAGTTGGCAGGGTGCTGGTGGCTGTGGTGGTGGTGGTGGTGAGTCATACCACTAATACCACCACCAGTCAGCTGAGTCTCTCTTCTCGTCACGCCGTTACGACCTCGTGTTTTGATGAGCCTCCCTACTCTCCCTCCACTCCCTCTCTCCCTCCCAGCCCAGGCACAGCTGCCCCCGCTCGCGTGACAGAGGGGAAGCAACACACACACACACACACACACACACAGAGAGAGAGAGAGAGAGAGAGAGAGAGAGAGAGAGAGAGAGAGAGAGAGAGAGAGAGAGAGAGAGAGAGAGAGAGAGAGAGAGAGAGAGAGAGAGAGAGAATCTTGAATTATATTACTAGATAAGTCCTATGCGTAAACAATACATGTATGTGCATTTAGGGTAAAAATATTAAGGCATTAAAGGACAAAACATTAAAAGTCTGACTCAATCCTAAAAGAATACAAATAGAGAAGTAAGCACACACACACACACACACACACACACACACACACACACACACACTCGTCCAGCCAAACACCCGTGCGCAGTCTGCGAGGAACGTGGCAGGGAGAGTGACATGAGAGAAGAGATGCAGGAGATAATGGGAAAAAAATAAAATGAATGAGGGTCAGGAGGAGCAAGTGTAAATGAGGGCATAGGGAGGAGACAAGGAGGCAGGGGAGGGCACATAGAGTGGTGGGATAGGGGTGCACTGTATGTAGGAGGGATTAAAAAAGGGTGGAAGAGAAGTAGGAAAGGGGAGACGGTGGTGAAGGGGAAGGTTTAAGTTCGTCTGAGCCTTGGGAGGTAAGATGACAGTTTTAACCCCAACAACGCCGCTAGGGGAGCACAGGAAGGTCCTGATGGAAGGCTCGTGCATCGCTGTTCCTCCCGCCTCCCTCGCCATGCCCAGCGCCACGCCCGTAATAAGAAAGGCAGGCGGCAGGCAGCGGGCGGCGCGGCGCTCACATTCACTTTAAAGAAGACTGCCTCTCTCACAGGGAACGACTGTCAGTGCCACCACCAACACCGCCACATTGCCACTCCCTCATACTGACACCATCAACAGCTGTAATACACACACACACACACAAACACACACTAATATCAAGTGGCACTTTCCGTGTGTGTGTGTGTGTGTGTGTGTGTGTGTGTGTGTGTGTGTGTTTCGGTGTGGGTGTGTTGGGGTGGACGGATGAGTGGTGTGAGTCGGCATGTGTTTATATGTATAGGAAAGAATTGTGGGGTGGGGATGGCAGGGGTATAAAAATAACCTAACATAAGGGAAGCCATAAGGAAACCGGCAGACCTACACGTGCCATTTCCTGGATATAATATACTTACATGTATCTATCATCCTCATTTATTCCCGTGTGTGTGTGTGTGTGTGTGTGTGTGTGTGTGTATGTGTGTGTGTGTGTGTGTGTGTGTGTGTGTGTGTGAGCCAGTTTCAGTTACTATCAGAGAAACAAATAGCATCTCGTTGATTCAGTCTGTCTTTGGCCTCCCTCTTCATGTGAAATGTAAGCCTTCGTCGAGCCCCCGACCGTCCAGCCTGCCCAGCTCGTGTTTATTGTGAAGGCGGCGGTGCATTTCCCAACACTCGAAACACCAGTTCATGATTTGTACAGATTTTCTGTTACAAGAGATTCCTGCCATTTGTGGATCCCTATAAAGCCAAATCCTTTCAAATGCAACGTGATTTGATAGCAGAGTTGTGAGAGATGAAGAATCCACCTTCACGGTCTTGCAAAGGGTTAAGGCCTGGTCTTCACTGTGGCAGAGGTTTTGGGAGTCAGCATTGTTAACATTCACATAAACAAGTAACTCGGTTAATCAAGCTCATAACGTCTCCGTATTTAGACTACACGTAAAAAAAAAGATGGTTGGAGGGTGGTAATATCCACGGCCAAAGCGACATTTGAACCAACGAGTCTAAATGGACTTTTTACAATAACGCTCCATTTTGATGGAGACGCTTAATGTTCACAGATAAACGCCGCCGCAGCAGCAGGACCACCAGCAGCAGCAGGAACTACTACTACTACTACTACTACTACTATTACTGCTACTACTACTAGTAGTAGTAGTAGTAGTAGTAGTAGTACTACTAGTAGTAGTAATACTACTGCTGCTGTACAATAATAGTGGCATTAGGAGCAGCACCACCATCTATGTAGTAGCAGTACTAGTAGTAGTGGTAGTAGTAGTAGTAGTAGTAGTAGTAGTAGTAGTAGTAGTAGTAGTAGTAGTAGTAGGAGGAGGAGGAGGAGGAGGAGGAGGAAGAGGAGGAGGAGGAGGAGGAGATAAGAAAAGTAAAATTATCAACAATGGAGTCGCTAGTCGTTTTTAAGGAAACAACGCTCAGCTTAGGCGTAGTGAGAAGTTTCAAAACCTAAAAATTTGACAACGGTGGTGGTGATGGTGACGGTGGTGGTGGTGGTGGTGGCGGCGGCATAACCAGGGAGTGAGGGTGGTGCGCAAGGGAAGACGAGGAGCAGCGGTGGGCCGTCATCACCCTGCTCCTGCCGTATTCCCCGTGGTGCGAGGCTGACATGCAGACCCTCGCAGACCCGCAATTTGGGAGAGTTGCGTGTGGCTGAGGAACAGAAGAACGAATGAAAGAGGCAGAGGGAGAAGAAAATGAGAGTTACTCAGCACACTACTTGCCTTCTGTTTTCTAAGAATGATCTGCTTTCCATCAACAAATCATGAGTATATGTACTTTGGAACTTTGTGTGTGTGTGTGTGTGTGTGTGTGTGTGTGTGTGTGTGTGTGTGTGTGTGTGTGTGTGTGTCTGTGTGTGTGTGTGTGTCTGTGTGTGTGTGTGTGTATGAAATAGGCCCGGGTTCGATCTTCTTTTCATCTATCAGGGGATGTAGCTCAAATGGTAGAGCGCTCGCTTAGCATGTGAGAGGTACGGGGATCGATACCCCGCATCTCCAGGATCACTTTTTTGATGCACTTGTCTGTTTGTGTGTGTGTGTGTGTGTGTGTGTATGTGTATGTGTGTGTGTGTGTCTCTCTCTCTCCCTCTCTCTCTCTCTCTCTCTCTTTCACCTGGCCCTCTCTCTTTCACTCCCTCCCAACAGGTGCCCTTTCTGTTCCTCCGCCACAACCACACACCAACGGACGGACGCTGGCACCGACCACTACCACCACCACCAGCACCACCACTACCGCTCAGCACCGTGCGGAGACAACAAGGAGCGAAACTAGAGATGAAATGGGGAATAAATGAGGTAATGTAGGAACAGAGGGAGAAAAAAAAAAGGGAAAATAGCAAAGGAAATAACGGCAAATATTGAGAGTTATGAATGGAAAGTAAGAAAGACAAGAAGAGGGAAACCAAGGACTACGAAGAAAAGATAACGCTGGAAGAACATAAATGGAGAAAATCAAGGAGAATTATGAAAGCCGCGATAGGATGGCAATCTTAGGTGAGGAGACATGACTGAGTGATAAAGGAGTAAGGAAGCTGAGGGCGTGAGATAAGAGACACAGCAGGAAGATAAAGTT
>NC_087159.1:24515000-24532500 GCF_035594125.1 Scylla paramamosain | reverse complement strand
TATTATTACTATTATTATTATCTGCAGTAGTAGTAGTAGTAGTAGTAGTAGTAGTAGAAGTAGTAGTAATAGCAGTATTTTTTTTGTAGTAGTAGTAGTAGTAGTAGTAGTAGGAGTAGTAGTAGCAGTAGTAGTTTATGATCTATTTATCATAAGCTGCACTCAAGGCGTGTCCTGCCACACTCCTCTCTCTTATTTTGTAGTCGAAGGGTTTTCAACATCAATCTGTTTAAATACTATTATGAGAAGTATAAGATAAGCGACATCGTTTTATTGACATCTTTCTTTACAAGCATTTTCTCATTTGTCCGTTCTATAATGGGACTCCTTTCGTCATCAATGACTTCAATACTTTCACGCTTCTTCTCTTCCGGGTTTCCGAAGTTTCCATAACTACTGAGGTTCCGTTTTTTTTTTTTCAGTCTGAAGGTCATGCATAATTGTTTTTATATCAGAGAGAGAGAGAGAGAGAGAGAGAGAGAGAGAGAGAGAGAGAGAGAGAGAGAGAGAGAGAGAGTGTGTGTGTGTGATCCATTTTTTGATCTGGACTACATTGACCCCTACGAATGTGACCCGAAGCTTCATACAAAAGGGTGAAGAGCACTGCATTACGTGCTGATCCCCACGTGGAGTGAGAGGGAGAGTGAGAGAGGCGTGAGTAGGCAAGAGTCAAGGCATTTCACACACACACACACATACACACACATGATGACTGCGTGAAACTAAATAAAGCCACCAGTCTTTTTCGCTGCCACCACCACCACCACCACCTTCACACCTCCACCGTTATTACCGCCAGCATTGCCACCATTACTGCCTCCTCCACACCGCTAAAGCCACAGCCTAGAACCAGCAACAGAAGAGGCGTAGGAGGCTTTGTTCCTTGAGGTCAATAACACATTGGGTTTGAATCCAAGCGCCGGAGTGCCCAAGCTGGTGGTGGTGGTGGCGGTGGTGGCGGAGTGAGAGGGAGAGGGAGGGGGTGGATTGTGTTGTTGCAGCGACCACCAACCGCAGGATTATTGATACTTTTTCTCCACATCCCGATGGTTATATTTGTGTGGAAGTTTGTGTAAGGCGGAGTGTGTGTGACTAGTTGGTGGAATAAAAGTGGAGGAGGAGTGTCAGGAGAGGCTTAAGTGGAGAAAACGTTGCTGACATGCGTGGGTTGTACGTACATAACAATTGGCTCCCTCTTTCCCTCCCTCCATCCCTCTCCCACTCCCTCCCTGTCTCTCTCCTGTCCCCATCACCGCCCCATGTCCCTCCCTCCCTCCCTCCATCCCTCTCCTACTCCCTCCCTATCTCTCTCCTATCCCCATCAACGCCCCATGTCCCTCCCTCCCTCCCTCCCTCCCTCCCTCTTGCCTCCTTCCTTATATTCCTCCCGCGCTCAACTGTTGCCGGCTTATCAAGGCACAACGCACATCGGCACACACACCCCTCACCCACACACACACACACACACACACACACACACCATGCATCGTGAGTGGGGTCCTCCAGCCAGGCAAGCCACAAGCTGCTCCAGGGACGTGAGGGCGGTGGAGTACCGGCGCGATGCATTGTTTTGATGGGCAAGGTCGTGTTGGCTGGGCTATATGAACCTGGTGATATAATAAAGACAGTAGTGTTTCAGTCATTACGTAATGCAGGAAAGAGGAGAGGTCACACGGGTACTACTTGGGTTTTCAGGTTTGGTCCACGTTTATTAGAAAATTGGGTAAGTGTAAATCGAATCCACCTCCCCTCCTACTTACCGCTCTCCACCACCTCATCCACCTCTCATCCTCTTACTCCCAGCCTTCTTATTCCTCCTTGTCTATCTATTCTGTTTTCTTACCCTCTATCTCTCCCCTTCGTTACATCATCCTCCTCCTCCTCCTAAAGTTATCTCCCCCTTCCCTTCCTTCCCCTCCTCCTCCTCCTCCTCCAATACTCCCCTCCACCACCTCATTTTCCAAACTCTCTTCCACATCATCCATATCCATCTCGTCCTTTTCCACCTCATCCTCGTCATCTAACTTATCCTTCCCCAGTTCTCTCCTCCTCTTCCATGCCTGCTAATCTTGCTTCCTCCTCCTCCTCTTCCTTCCCACTCCTCCTCATCGTCCTCCTCCACCAACACCCACCACCACCATCTCCTCCTCCCTCGCCCCCAGGCACCGCCACACTTGTAACGGCCAACTCGTGCACTTGCTACCTTCCTTCCCTTAACCCTTTCTTCTCGTCTTCCCTTGTATGACGCGCGATGGCCCTTTCCTCCTGCCCCGCCATCTGTCTCTCCTCATTGAGTACACAAGGCGAGTCATACATAACCGTGCTGGTGTGTCTTATATATTGCATGCCTATAAGTTGCTCATGGCAATCCCTGGCTGGTTATTCTTGGCTCCGTCGGTTTGTTTACTATGCACTGTTGCCAGAAGTTGCCAGACGCCATCCCAACAGTTTTTTTTTTTTATTCACCAGCTGATCTTTTGTTTACATTAATACAGAGAGCATTTTCTACTCTTCATTGGAGTTAGAGATGCGTATTACTGAAAATGAATCGTTTCTATACTCGCATTAAGTTATACATGCTTCAGTACGTAAACCATTATTAGTGATTCAGCAACGTTTTATGAGTGGAAACGTTTCAAATCAAGGGGAGAGAGACGAGATGCCGCTTATCGTCATACTCAGCAATATTCATAAGGGTATTGTGTACTTTGCTTATTCCTTGTTGTTATGGTGGCGGATCGGAAGAACGACGGGCGCGAGTTGGAAGAGGCGAGCAGAAGTGAAGAGGAGGCGCTGAGCAATGGAAGGAACCAAGATGCACGTCTGCCGGTCACATTGCAGGAGGCGAGGGTGGCGGGGCGGGGACTCTCTCTCTCTCTCTCTCTCTCTCTCTCTCTCTCTCTCTCTCTCTCTCTCTCTCTCTCTCTGTCTGTCTGTCTGTATGTGTGTGTGTGTGTTGAACGGATCTAAGAGAGAGAGAGAGAGAGAGAGAGAGAGAGAGAGAGAGAGAGAGAGAGAGAGAGAGAGAGAGAGAGAGAGAGAGAGAGAGAGAGAGAGAGAGAGAGAGAGAGAGAGAGAGAGAGAGAGAGAGAGAGAGAGAGAGAGAGAGAGAGAGAGAGAGAGAGAGAGAGAGAGAGAGAGAGAGAGAGGTTATAATTACAACCCATGATGGCTCTTAAAAATATAGCATAAGAAGCTGGAAACTGAATAGTGACGATGAGGAATGAGAAGAGGAGGAAAAAGAAAGAAATGTCAAAGAAATAAAACACGTTATGATGCTTATGAAGAGGAAGAGGAGGAGGAGTAGGAGGAGGAAGACAAACATGAGTTCAGTTTTACCCGAAGTTATAACAAATACAAAGCAACAAGATGCAAGAAATACACACCAGAGGGGAGAAGTGGAGTAAGTGGACATCACACAGAGGATGTAAGTACAGGTAGTCGTGAGGGAGAAGTGGTAGCGGAGATGATAAGCGGCGTAGATATGGAGAGAGGACAGAGTGGTGCGTCATTCCTGGTCACGTTGCGGGAGGCGTGGCGAGGCTGATGGGAGAGTGAGGCCAGGCACTGTTTTGAACGACACACACACACACACACACACACACACACACACACAGAGAGAGAGAGAGAGAGAGAGAGAGAGAGAGAGAGAGAGAGAGAGAGAGAGAGAGAGAGAGAGAGAGAGAGAGAGAGAGAGAGAGAGAGAGAGAGAGAGAGAGAGAGAGAGAGAGAGAGAGAGAGAGAGAGAGAGAGAGAGAGAGAGAGAGAGAGAGAGACTTGAGAAGAGATGGCTTACCTCTCCAAATCTCCTCCTCCTCCTTTCTCTTGATCAGGTAAGTTACGCTTGGTGACCATGCATCCGGGACACACACACACACACACACACACACACACACACACACACTTTGTCTGTTATTCAACTGTACATACATATTGTTATTATTCCCTACAGCAACTGCAGCGGCAGGAGTAGTAGTAGTAGTAGTAGTAGTAGTAGTAGTAGTAGTAGTAGCAGCAGTAGTAGTAGTAGCAGCAGCAGCAGTAGCGGCGGCAGCAGCAGCGGCAGCGTCAGCAGCAGCAGCAGCAACAGCAGCAGTGGTGGTGGTGGAACAAGAAATTAGAATGGAGACTAGTCAGAGAGCGTCTCGAGTTCTATCATCGTGGAGTGGACAATGATCCACATGCTACCATCACCCCTGTCCTTGATTTCGTGCGCGTCGCGGAGCTCTGTGATGTGTAGTGAGGCTCTAGAGTCTAAAGCTACATTTCTTAAAATTTTCCAACCTCAGCACCCCTTGTAGTCAGACCTATAATCAGTCCAGCATCCCATAACATGTACCGCAAAGTTTAGAGACGCACCTTAAGTGTTTTCCATCGGCATGCTAAAATACATAACTCAGTTGAGAATAAGGTTAACGTTTATCAGATATTATGTAGGTACCCTCGTTATAAAGAACCCATTAGATATTTTTGTGTCCCTTGCAAGGAGACCTGACCCTGCAGCATTTACCATTACCCCCTAAACCTTAAAAATTTCTTCAGTACCCCAGGCTAGGAGACACTGGCCCAGGACACGCATGCCTCCCACCCCAGGGGCCCAGACTTCCTTAGTTGCAGGGCCACATCGCATGTCTTGCACACTCTCTCCGGCTCAAGTAAAAAGTCTTGTAAGTAACCTATTCTATAGGTTTTATCTTTATTAGTTTTTTATTTATGTGCCTTTTTTTCATTCAGGTTTCCATTTTCGTGTATTTAATTGCTCGATCATTAATAATTTATTTGTTTATTTTATTTATTTTTTTCTATTAATTTTCTATTTATTTACTTTTGTTGTAGATGAAGAGCAATCATTCCGAACAACACACACACACACACACACACACACGAGCAAATATCAAACCTTAGCGATGTTCTAACGAAATAATCAAGTGCAGGTAGGAGATGAGGCAGTAATGACGCCTTGGCAGGTGAAGGGGTGGTGCAGGGACCTGTTGGCAGGGGGGGAGTGGAAGGGGAGGGTTAGAGCAGCAGAGGTATTGATAAGGGCGAGCGTGAAACTGCTAACGTATGTATGTTGGGATCTTGGTATGTGATTGGTTGTATAAAGATAAAATAAATAAAAAAAAAATAGATAGATAAATGAATGAATAAATCTAGCACATTTATAACACGATGTCCGAGGTTGAGAAGGGAAACGGGCATGGTACTCCCCTTATACGTAAGTATGCACGTCACCATCACTTAAACGGATTTTCGAATTACAAGGCCTTAATTGGATCATCTTTCGTTTCCCTTAATAATGTATACAGTTATATAAAATGCAAAGCGGGTACAGTGAACTGGTATCACATATGAGTATGATGGTCTAGCAACAATATCATTTCCTGGCCCTGCGGCGTCACCAAAGTGGCCTATCTTTCACTGCACATCAGTCACATACTCGTCCGCATACACCCACTACTTACTCACCACACCTGCCGGGAATAGGTGCCACGAAAAGCTTTGGATGTCATGTTTATCCTGACCAACAAGCGTGAAGAAAAAAAAGTTTAGGAAAGTACAAAACACAAGTTCACCACAAAACATTCTCAGCGACACTGGCTGGGGAGTGAGTCACATTGCTGCGGCTCCTTGCTTCGAAGTCGTTCGGAACTTGAACTTGACTAACTCACACTGCCCATTACGTCATCGGGTCATTACGTCACCTCACTGTCGTCAAAACTTTTCACGTAATGAAATGGAGGAAACGGCGCGTCACCACGTAGCCTGCTGGTATGGGTCCCGCAGCGCCACGAATTGTCAGCAAGAGCATACTGCCAAAGAAATGGTGTTATATACACAAGTTTCTCTCTCTCTCTCTCTCTCTCTCTCTCTCTCTCTCTCTCTCTCTCTCTCTCTCTCTCTCTCTCTCTCTCTCTCTCTCTCTCTCATGTTGATGATGAAGACCAGCAATGAAGAAGGGAGAGGTGGCACTAAGGATGCCGTGAAGTTCACATTAAACAAAATAGTCATGACTAGAAGATGTAGACACATCACATCACATCATACATATATACACAGAGAGAGAGAGAGAGAGAGAGAGAGAGAGAGAGAGAGAGAGAGAGAGAGAGAGTGAGAGAGTATGTAGGAACCGGAGTAAACTAATGATAACTACTCTTCAACAACCCTCAGGTGCAGTGTCCAGCATTTCTAGCCATTTAATCCCTCTCCTCTTCGAGCACCAGCACCACCACCACCACCACCTGACCTGACCTGACCTGGATGAGGAAGTGGAGGGAGTGTTGGGTCATATTATTAAATAAACCTTTCCCTTTATATTTTACAACCTGCGAGGATCATTCACCCCTACGACTTTGTGAGTTACTGATGTGATATTATACTCGACAATATCTTATTTTCTTTTATGATTATTATAGGAGTTGCTAATTACAAATATAGCAGCATTCACCCCTTACGAGTTTATACTCGATAGTATCTAGCTTTTACGATTATGTAAGTTACTAATTACAAAAGTAGGACAAAAAAGTTCCATGCCGACTTACAATGACGGGCGTCACCAGTTGCTGTGGTGACAGAGCTACGAGTTCAAGTGAGGTGATGGAAGGGAGGGTAGAATGGAAACCAGTGCGTGGAAATACAAGTCGTAATGAGGTGGATATGAGAAAATATAAGATGATGATAACTTGACAGGGAGCGGCGGTCAAGTTAATCACCAGCGTCAAGGTCACGCACGAAGGCTCGAAGAGATAAAATGTATGAAACACTTACCATTGTTCCATGCTTTAACTTGCTGGTATTTATGTAAATTAATTTCGTGATAACCATTTTGCTCGCCTCTCCCTCTTCCTAAAATACTGTGAGCCACAATGCCTCACAACATGTTGAAGCCATGACACCAAGCGGCACCGATCACCTCATTTGCACGCAGTTCGAATCACCAGCTCGCCAAAGATTCAATGAGTGACGTCGTTTCTCGGGCTGCTACTGACGCCCACCAGCAGCGCGAGACAGTGCCAGGCGGGATTTGCTGAGGAGTGTGTTGTTCTGAAAAGTTGTACAATTTTTTTTCTTTTAATGTTCTTACCCCATTGTTACCATTGTTACGTTAGTTTTACTTGCACTGTTACTTTCAAGAGAGAAAAATGCACGACAAGGACAGACAAAACTCATGGATGGAGACGAAAAATGGATACTGAACGGTAAGGGATGAATGTGTTGACTCCACCTCGGTGAAACTTAACACATTGCAAGTCAGGGAGCAAGAATACCACAGAATGCTGCTGGATGGTAACTCGTCACCTGAACACTCAACACATTTGCACGATTTACGCCATCTGATAAGCTCCTAACTTTGCTTGTATCCAGTTAATTCGATAATATACAAGCCTTCTACTCTGTGTGATTAAGCAGTAAAATTAGGAGGTTGTTATACGGAATTAGATTTGGTTTAGAACTGTCACTCAGTGTGGGGCGGCGGATTTTGGGCGAAGGTAGGACGCTTCAGTGCTTGTTCACGCCGACCACTTGACCACCGTGATTGGATCATTCTACACATAATACTACCGATGCTTCAGATCCTGCTAAAATGACGAATAATATATAAATGAAGATAATATAATATAATTCAATTACATTTCTTTCCGCCATGTAATGAAATAGGTAAAACACAGGATTTACGACTCAATGGTACTATTCCCATTGCATAATAGGCATTCATTCGTGCTGCTGACAGCTTTATTTGTATTTTATTACCGTAAAATAGAGTTCTTCGAAATAGTCTCTCTCTCTCTCTCTCTCTCTCTCTCTCTCTCTCTCTCTCTCTCTCTCTCTCTCTCTCTCTCTCTCTCTCTCTCTCTCTCTCTCTGTGTGTGTGTGTGTGTGTCATATTCGTGGAGTGGTGAGGTGTGGTGTGAAGACAGGCATGATAATATTCAGGCATGATAATATTCAGGAGGTGAGAATAAATATAAATTCATCGAGTATCGTCTCCTGAAGGGAGTGGAGGGGTCTTGGTGGTCCTGGCGGCCGGAAACACAATGGTATGATGAGCTGGGCACGTGACAACCATCATAGAGGGAACAATACATTCTTTATCTGAACTATTTCTCTTCAGAACATATTAATGTTACTGGCGAGGTCCTACACCAGTCACCACATGATGTAGGCAAGTTGTTGGTAAGCTCAGCTGGCAGGCGTCCTGACCTTCCACATTCCGTTTCTAGTGGAGGACTGAAACTGACTCAGTTGTCGGATGTTGATGCAGTCGTTAGGAAGCTTAGATGGAAGAAAAGACAGATTCATAAATAAGAATGATAGATGGACATATTTATGTAGATATATATCAATGACTGCCACGTATAGGTCTACTGGCTTCTTGCAGCTTCCATTATTTTGTTCATCTCGTAACGCACCCACTGTGGCTTGAAGTGACCAATGAGGAGGCAGATGATGTGGCAACAAGCACCGCAGCAACTCACAGTAAATGAGTAGAGGCCTACTCTTGGAAGCAAACAATAAACAAATGATAAATCAGTGATAAACAGATGGTTAACTCATATTGCCACGCCGGTACGACAAGGTGGGGCGAAAGTCGAAGACCTCAGTGAATATGCGCGGACATTTAAAAAGTAAAACTGAGGAAGCAGTAGTGATATTCCTCCGTTAGTGGTGGCAACACGGAGGCTGGGGAGGTGGGGGGCGTCCTCCTTGGGGGGATTGACCTCACTCCTCAAGGTCTCAAGCCTCAGTCGGCCCAGGTCACTAGCGCGGGCCAGTCACTTTATCAGTAGTTCACCTGTGTGTAGTTCACCACCATGTGTAGCACCTGGTTCTTTTCGCCTCCTCCAAATTCTACGCCTTTCATAACCCGGCGAGGGGAGTTTACAGTGAGTATGAGATTATACTAAGGCGTTGTGCAGCGTCAGGAGGAGGCAAGGCTGCGTGGAAGAGCAGGAGTAGGCTTTTGTTACTATGGTGGTGGGCAAAAAGCTTGGTGGCCGGCGTCCTGGTGTGGATACGATTGTTGGGGGTGGTGTGGAAGCTATGTGCCTGTGATTATGCAGGTGTGTGTGTGTTTCTGTGGCTATGCGGATATGAGTAAATTTACGTGGACGTGTACGGGTGGATGCATCGTGTGGGATAGTTTTTAGTGGAGTGTGCTGGAGAGCTTGGTAAAAGATTTGTGTGTGTGTGATAGGAAGTCAGAGCATAAGTGAAGCTGTAAGAAGTTAAAGGCCAATAATATTTATACATATCTTCAATTGTCTGATTCAGTGGGTCTCGAGGACAAAAGAGGCTATCTTTCATTCAAATTCTTAATAGTGACCTGGCCGGCTATCTGGCGATATTGTGAGGTATATCTTTTCAATTTGAATGAGTTGCATGTAATATTGTAAAATACGCGACTCAGGATCAGTAAGTAGATCAATTCACCACCAACAGCTTAGGTTCAGACACAGGCAGGTGTGTGTGTGTGTGTGTGTGTGTGTGTGTCGACATCGTTTTTTCATTCAGTGACATAGTGGTAACTGTGTGTGTCTTGAGTGAAATCTTTGCCGACATGGTTCAATACTTCATCTGATTGTATCAAGTAAATCAAGGACCTCCGCAACAATACTGAGAATAATATTATGAAATTAGGTCTGTTTTAGGCTGTAGACACTAAATCGTCTTCCTTTTCTTTCTTTCTTCTTCTGATTCCTATTTCTCTGTACCGCTTGATGGCAAAGAAATCACTGTGGTTGGAAATAACCTGTTTAGGGTCGTGACAAGTGACTCCTGGTCCTTTTTTTTTTTTTTTTTTTTTTTTACAAAACGGCACCGCCAATCTTCCCCTTTGCAGTGATTATAGACTGAAGAGTACGCACTGGACTCAGATTCGCTTGAGCATATAAACGTGGCAAAAATTATCATGAACATTTTAGAGAATTAAATTTGCACCTACAAAAAGTACGTAAATAAAATAAATAAATAATTACAGAAACTAAATAAAAGTAGAGCGAAAAAGTGATTGTGCACTTTTTGAAGAGTCAATAGAAGCAAAGCCACCTGGACCCCGCGCTGCGTTGCCTGGCCAGCTTCAACTCCCTTTGTCACTCTGCACCGATGTTGTAACATTCTCCATAAGGATACATATGAGAGGTTCTCATATTGTCATTAAAAAAAAAAAAGTGCGCATGAGGAAGGTATTTTACATTTACTATGGATGTGGATGTTACATGCATTACACTTTATATATATATATATATATATATATATATATATATATATATATATATATATATATATATATATATATATATATATATATATATATATATATATATATATATATATATATATATATATATATATATATATATATATATATATATATATATATATATATATATATATATATAATGTGTGTGTGTGTGTGTGGGGGGGTGCAACCTCCGTAGACTTTTGCCCCTTGGATTGCGACGGAATTTTTCTACGTCCACTGCCTGCCTGTCTTGGTTTATCATTTCTATTTTTTGATATATATATATATATATATATATATATATATATATATATATATATATATATATATATATATATATATATATATATATATATATATATATATATATATATATATATATATATATATATATATATATATATATATATATCATGGCAGGGCCCATTATTGATGATATTTTTAGTCCCCAAATATTCCAACTTATTAAAGTATATACATAATAATCCATGACTGGCTGATTACACATAAACACAGACATAAGTATATTTTCACATTATGTATAAGTAGTTGATTACACACATTAAGACATATACATACATATACTTACACCTAATATGTGTAAGTATATGTATATGCTTATAGGTGTAATCAACTAATCATGGATTACTATGTATATACTTTAGTAAGTTAAAATATAAGGAGCCTGTAAAAATGCAATCAATGTGTTCCTGCCATGATTATGTAAGCTTGTAGATATTGCTAGTGTAATCAGTATTGTCAATAATATCAATTGAACTCAACTGAGAGAATGTGAATATATATATATATATATATATATATATATATATATATATATATATATATATATATATATATATATATATATATATATATATATATATATATATATATATATATATATATATATATATATATATATATATATATATTATTGTCAATATATATTACATACACACACACTATGTGTGTTGTATATATTGTACACAATACACAGTCAAAGCAGATACACATGGAAAACTCTCTCTCTCTCTCTCTCTCTCTCTCTCTCTCTGGTGCTTGATACAGGCCTAGCACTAACTGCTAACTGCCTAACACTGCTGATGAGTAGGTCTGCGCAGGCTGAGTAAAAAAAAGACCGTGATCGCGTCAGACGGGAGGAAGCATCGCGGCGGTGGACTGTTTCTCTTTGCTCTGCCTCACCGGCTGTATTTTCTCTTTAGCGATTTTGTTAGTACTTAATCGTTTCTTCAGCTTACATGGAATGAATATTGAGTACGATGTGCACAATGAACCGCGGAAGTAGTTTTATTATAATGTGTATTATACATGAAAGTTAAGAACCGTTCTCATTGAAATTGTGATTCTCCCACCGGCAGGAAACATCCACTTCTCTCCTCTCGAGACACAACTGAGGCTAATCGAAATTTATCCAATATTTACATCCCAATAGCGCAGATACGAACGCATTTAAGTGTTATTTAGATCCGCACAGTGATGTCTTGTCAAGGAAGTTTATGATATATATATATATATATATATATATATATATATATATATATATATATATATATATATATATATATATATATATATATATATATATATATATGTGTGTGTGTGTGTGTGTGTGTGTGTGTGTGTGTGAGAAAGTTATTCTCGCTTTGCTAGAACGCATGAATTCAGCAGACGACTCCTACTTTCTTTCGCCACAAATTGTTTTTAACTTGTTTGGCATATCCCCTGTAGTAAATAAAATTTATTTTATAATTTTAGTTTAATAAATTATTTAAATATCTTTTTATTGTTGTTTGGGTTGAAAATATGAGAGTGTGTATGGAGAGAATGGCAATTCTAATTTTGTATCTCGTTGCCAAAACGCGCCAGGGGTTATGGCGGCGCGAGGCGGCAGATTCGAGGCGCACAGGGGCAGGTCAGTCGCTGCTGTGCTCCGAGGGGGGATGGTCATACTCTCCCTCTTTAACTCGTCTTTTCCCCCCTCAACTATTTGAGGAATATACTTTTTCTTTCATCATGAGGTTATAGTGGAAGTGTTGAAAATTGAAATTATTACCCAGTGATTAAAAAAAAAAAAAAACTTTTCGGTGCAACGTGTGGAAATTAATCAATTCAGGTAAATAGAAGCGATGCTTTCTGGTTATTTTGGAAACACGAAGGAACAAATGAATATGAACGTGAGAAGAGTGTTTGAAGTAAATACTGACAGTGACGTGAATGTGTAGATGAGGGGGTCACAACCAGGGCAGAGCGAGCTGCGAGTGTGGCCAGACAGTGACAAGCAGGCACCCATCACAACGTTGCCCCTCACTGTTGTGGTGAGAGGCCTGTAGTGTGTGGTGGTGAGGGTGTGTGATGAGGCCCTGCCAGTACCTAGAAGTGTACACAGGCTGAGGGAGGGGGCGGGGAGTGAGGAAGGCTGTGTTCCCTTCACAAATGGTTCAGACAAAACTGATTCGTTGGTTGTGATGGGTATTGAGTTTATGTTTTTTCTCCTGAGAAATCGCTTGTCAAGGAAACTCAACCACTTCCAAACGATTTTGTCTGGTGAAAATATTAAATTTCTCCATATATTTCAAGTCAAGGCAGCTTGGTCTTGAAGTCAGTGGGATGTGCCTTGCCGAAAGTCAAACTCACGTCTGCGTGCGTGTGTTTGTGTCGCGTATGATCGCCAGCAGTGAGTTTGTTTCTTGCTAAAACTTACTAAGATCGCTTTTCTTTCCCTAGAGTAAAGAAGAAATCAGTGATAACATGAGTGCCCGAGACTTGTACCGGAGTGTGCTGCGGGGCGGGCAGTGCGACTCACCGCAGTTCAGCAGCGGTGACCTATCCCCCATGTCCAACCTGGCCCTGTCCCTGCACGGCACCTCCCTCAACAACACTCCGCGCAGGCGGCTCTCACTCTCTTCCAACTTGTCTGACACACCTCAGTCCTGCCTCAACGACTCTGTTCAGCTTTCCATCAGTGAGTAGACATCTGGCGCCAGGAATGGCTTAATAGGTTATTGCTTGGTTTTATTTTATTTAGTTTCATTTTATTTATGTATGTGTATTTAATTATTTATTTATCTTTTGCTAAATAATAAATTCCTTATATTTGGATTTAAAATCCAGTATATAATTGCATAGCTGAGTATTCAGACAATTTTCTTAGTGCAGCAACAAAAACTTGCATTGTAGCAGTTGAGTGGCGCAGTAAAAGTCTACAACGAACAAAACAAAATTTTGTTGTCAGGTAACAAAATACAACATATTATTTATCTATAAGCCAACACTAGTAGAATAACATGCCATATATTTAGGACTGTAATAAAATACGTATTTTTTTTACAGCTGAAAGATAGAATGACAATCAGATTACATTGAAGTACAGTTCATGGTTTTATGGTTTTGTTCATGTACTCTCCCATGTGCAGGTTCCCCACCAGACGACCATAGTTCTGACTCCGGGTCCAGCTTGATAGAGGAGCCGTCCATCTCTCCTCGCAGACACACCATTACATCCTCACGCAACAAGGAAAACTTTCCCTCTCCTTACTATTCTCCGTCCCGTCTTCCACCCCGCAGTCGTGCCAGCCCCCTACAGGAGGTTCAGAACACAGTGAATAGGAGCCTGGATTTTAGTCCCCTTAAGAAGGTGTGCATGAATTCCTTTAAACACAACTCTTACAATTATTAGAAGTAACACAAAAATGAATAAACATCAAAGTTTCCCTGGATACATTTTTTCTATTTTATTTTATTTTTTTTATTTTTATTTTATTTTTTTTTATGTTTCAGAATCTTCAGATGGTGTCACCTTCCAAAAGGCAGTTTACCTCCCCTCAGAAACCTTCCCCCCCTGACGACTTTGACACAACATCTCAAGACAGTGGCTACTCTGAGAGTGGCAAAAAGGTGGATGAGGACTGGTGAGTGTCAGCAGGTAACTCTGTCCTGCTCATCAAAATATTAACTTCAGCTTTGTTATAACTTATGGTAATAACAAGCAGGATGATACTGACAATTTCCATTTTAGTTTCAGTGTTCCAATCAGCTGTGCGCCACGCAAGCTCAACCTTGATCTGTCTCCAGCCAAAACACAATTGGCAGTCTCTCCAGTGAAGCCAGTTACTGTAGTCACCTCTACCACATTGTCATCAACAGCAGGTTCTAATGCTACTGCTGTTACCACTACAACCGCTACCACAACCATTACCACAGTAACCACCACACAGGAAGCCCCTACAGATGCTTCTACTGAAGGTGGAAGACCATTCAAAAAGTTTTCCTCACTCACCAAGGGTGAAGAGGATGATGCCATCCTGATGGATCTCATGAATGAAGTTGCACCCCAAGATGATAAGCCACTGGGTTTCTCAAACTTGTTGGTAGCCCCCATAGTGCCAGCTAAGGCGTCCCCACCACCCAAAGCTGCATCCCGCCCCTCCATCAGGCGCTGTCTCTCCATGATTGACACAACCCCTACTTCCTCTCGGGTTAGTTCGTTTGTCTTAATTGCTTTGTAATTGCATCTGTAAAGAGGAGTCATTATATTTTCTTGTCTTTAACTATATTCACCAAATTTATGAGACTCATTAATTGACTACATTTAACTTTATGTATGATTTTATGTATTTATGTATTTACTCATTTGTTTATTTATTTGTTTGTTTATTTTGACAGGTATTGAAGCCAGCATCTGTCCAGTCTGAGAACACTTCTTCCTTCAAGCGACCAGAGCCCCCGTCAGACATCTGCACCACTGACACCAAACGCCGAAAGTTGGATGTACCCAGTGAGCAGCTCTCTCCACTCACATCCAACGCTCCAACCACTACACAGAGCAGGAGTCAGCCCCTTATGACACTGAGGCAAGTGTCTGCCCCAGAACCCAGCCCATCCTCCCAGCAGAATTCCAAGCCAAAGTTTCATCGCTGTCACTCAGAGAGCCATGTTTCCATAATGAAAGCTTTAAACAAGAGTTGTAAGTATTTTTGATATTTTTTTTGTTTATGTACTTATTTATTCATTTATTTATTTATTTATTTATTTATTTTTGAGACAAATGAAGCAAGCTTGTAGAAATTGAAATTATAGTATGTATATATCTTGATATTGAATTTTCAATGTTTTCTTCCTTTCAGCTGGACACGATGGGAATCTTACAGGAGACTTCTCTAGGCCGTTGTTGCTTCCCATCCTAGAGGGAGGGAAGCATCCAGACCTCAAGTCGATCAGTGTAGATACTTTAGCTGATGTTGTTCGGGGAAAGTACAAGAGTAAAGTTGCCTCCTGTCGCATCATAGACTGCAGATATCCCTATGAGTATGAGGGTGGACATATTCTCGGGGCAGAGATGTGGCATTTGCCTGAGTTGGTGAGTGAACACCTCAAGGCTCAGAAGGGAGCTCCTGTCATTGCTGGTGAGGAGGAGCTGCGACACATCATGGTGTTCCATTGTGAATTCTCAGCCGAAAGGGGACCCAAAACTCAGCGCCTTCTGCGAGAGATTGACCGCACTGCCAACAAGGAACACTACCCAGCACTTCACTTTCCTGAGATGTACCTGCTGGAGGGTGGCTACAAGGCCTTCTATGAAAAGTACTCAGACCTGTGCACACCCAGTGATTACATCAGGATGCTGGATCCCAATCACTCTGAGGACCTCAGGCACTTCAGGGGCAAGTCCAAGTCTTGGGCTGCTGAGAATAAGCAAGCCAAGAGCCGGAATGCAATACCACGCCCGGGGCTTAAGAGGCTTGGCTTATGATGACCGTCTCCAATGTAGGACAAGTTTTATGTCTTAATTTACTTTTTTTTTTTTAGTTATCCTTTAGTGTGTGTGCAATATATCTATTATTTTGTTGTGTACAGGTGAGTTTTGTCCAGGTTCAGTCAGTAATGTCAGTGAGGATTTAGTGTCTACCAATGCCAAAGGATGTTAATCTTCCTGAAATAGTGAGCAATGCACATCCTAGGTGTGTGACTTGTCTGGGCAGAACTTTGTTGATTTTGTTCTTCCTTTGTCTTTGTTTTCCTTTATTTATGTTTTGATCTGATCTACATGTGATCATCAATAATTTTATCTTTGTTTTTATTGTCATAAAGGCCAGTTTCCATCATTCCTTCAGTCGGTGATGATATAACTTGCGAGTTTTCTGTTATAACATTTGAAACTAGCAAATAAAACTGTGATAATTGAGCTATATAGCAAGATCTTGTTGACTGCTGTGTGTAGTGTTGTGTTGCAAAGGAGAAAATGAGTCAAGATAAAGTGAAGTGAGTTTCCGGCATCGTTCCCTCAGCTTTCATGGAGCTTGTGAATGTTTAATGGAATGGAAGTTTGCTGTGATTAATCTTGCATATTTTAATGAAGGTCACTGGCCACTCAAGCTATTTTTATATCTTGTGAATAGTAAACACCACCACAAGTGTTCAGTGTATGTGTGTCAGGTTACTTTTAATTCTGCTGTACGGCTAGCGACTCCAACACTGTGATCTCAGATTACCGACTGCTGTTCCACATTGTCAGAGCCTTATGACGACCGTAAGCGTGCATCTTGATTCTCAGTGTTGTTTTATAACTTCTCACACGTGTTAGACCTTTCCTCAGCTTAGATACTTTTGGCAAAAGAGAAATGATATACTTCCCCAAGTAAAGTTGACTACTCCCTCTTCTTTTCTTTCTTTCGCATCGGGTGTACAAAAAAATGTTTTCAGTATTGTTACCTTTTTTTTGGGAATTAGGAGTATTAATAAAATTTATATCATCCCTTTTCTAGTCTTTGTGTTAGTGTACAAAAAAAAAAAGTCTTGTGAAAACCTGTCCTTGTCCCGTCTGTCCGCAATACACGGAATTTCTGTCGCTCTTGTTTTATAATTACCCTCTAGTGACCGGCATGGGAATTGAGGGTTCCGCGCGCCCCTGAATGGTCAAGCGGGATCCTGGAATGCTCGTGAGTTGGCAAATAGAATAAATGTAACATCTACTTTAGGAACGTTTGAAGTTTCTCCCTGAAGGGGACTCACAGAGTACGCGGTAATAATTGAAAGGGTGGAATGGTAGTGGTCCAAGGGAAGCACCACAGATGTTTGTGGGAAGGGACATCTGGGGAGAGGAGAGATAACCTGCCCATGCGGTCACCACCCGCAGCCTCACGTGCGATCCTGTCTCATGAAAGCACCGAGAGTTGAGGAGGAACGCTGCTCACTAATACCATTTCATTCTCACAGTATTACTATTTTGAAATATTACTT
>NC_087159.1:24507500-24512500 GCF_035594125.1 Scylla paramamosain | reverse complement strand
ATATATATATATATATATATATATATATATATATATATATATATATATATATATATATATATATATATATATATATATATATATATATATATAATAATTACAACTCTTGTTTAAAGCTTTCATTGTGTAAATGTATCTCTCTGAGTGACAGCGATGAAACTTTGGCTTGGAATTCTGCTGGGAGGATGGGCTGGGTTCTGGGGCAGACACTTGCCTCAGTGTCATAAGGGGCTGACTCCTGCTGTGTAGTGGTTGGAGCGTTGGATGTGATTGGAGAGAGCTGCTCACTGGGTACATCCAACTTTCGGCGTTTGGTGTCAGTGGTGCAGATGTCTGACGGGGGCTCTGGTCGCTTGAAGGAAGAAGTGTTCTCAGACTGGACAGATGCTGGCTTCAATACCTGTCAAAATAAACAAACAAATAAATAAACAAATGAGTAAATACATAAATACATAAATTCATACATAAAGTTAAATGTAGTCAATTAATGAGTCTCATAAATTTGGTAAATATGGTTAAAGATAAGAAAATATAATGACTCCCTCTTTACAGATGCACAATTACAAAGCAATTAAGACAAACGAACTAACCCGAGAGGAAGTAGGGGTTGTGTCAATCATGGAGAGGCAGCGCCTGATGGAGGGGCGGGATGCAGCTTTGGGTGGTGGGGACGCCTTAGCTGGCACTATGGGGGCTACCAACAAGTTTGAGAAACCCAGTGGCTTATCATCTTGGGGTGCAACTTCATTCATGAGATCCATCAGGATGGCATCATCCTCTTCACCCTTGGTGAGTGAGGAAAACTTTTTGAATGGTCTTCCACCTTCAGTAGAAGCATCTGTAGGGGCTTCCTGTGTGGTGGTTACTGTGGTAATGGTTGTGGTAGCGGTTGTAGTGGTAACAGCAGTAGCATTAGAACCTGCTGTTGATGACAATGTGGTAGAGGTGACTACAGTAACTGGCTTCACTGGAGAGACTGCCAATTGTGTTTTGGCTGGAGACAGATCAAGGTTGAGCTTGCGTGGCGCACAGCTGATTGGAACACTGAAACTAAAATGGAAATTGTCAGTATCATCCTGCTTGTTATTACCATAAGTTATAACAAAGCTGAAGTTAATATTTTGATGAGCAGGACAGAGTTACCTGCTGACACTCACCAGTCCTCGTCCACCTTTTTGCCACTCTCAGAGTAGCCACTGTCTTGAGATGTTATGTCAAAGTTGTCAGGGGGGGGAAGGTTTCTGAGGGGAGATAAACTGCCTTTTGGAAGGTGACACCACACCATCTGAAGATTCTGAAACATGAAAAAAAAAAAAAAATGTATCCAGGGAAACTGATGTTTATTCATTCTTTTTTGTTACTTCTTGAGGGAATTAAAATCCAGGCTCCTATTCACTATTTTCTGAACCTCCTGTAGGGGGCTGGCACGGATGCGGGGTGGAGGACGGGGGGGGGAGAGTAGTAAGGAGAGGAAAAAATGTCCTTGTTGCGTAAGGAAGTAATGGTGTGTAGGCGAGCAGAGGTGCTAGGTTCCTCTATCAGGCTGGATCCGGAGTCAGAGCTACGGTCGTGTGGTGGGGAACCTGCACGTGGGAGAGTACATGAACAAAACCACAAGATCATGAACTGCAAACTGTATATGTGTATACACACACACACACACACACACACACATATATATATATATATATATATATATATATATATATATATATATATATATATATATATATATATATATATATATATATATATATATATATATATATATATATATATATATTACATAATTTTGCTAAGGTGATTCTTGTTTACCCTCTGAAAACCAATGTCTCTTAAAGCAAACTCTGTATCCGTCATATGGAACACTACATTTATCTGACTTAAGTTTTTGTGATTGGCGGTAATCTCTCACGTCCTTAGAACTATTTGTAGCAACACGGTGTTTGAATGCAGAATCATTACTGAGTGAGGAGATTATAGTGATATAGCCCAAAATAATAACAGTATATTGGTAATCATTTACATTACAGGACATATGATACGATGAAACGTCACTCTATAACGGACTGAATGCCACTACATAGCTGCTGTCAAATTTCCGCAGTGGATGGGCACAAGAATGAGAGGCGAGGATTGAGGAAATGGCAAGGGCCGCGCCTCCCTCGGCAAAATTGGCGGGAACACAATGCCTCGCCCAAATCCACAGGGTTACACATGGTTGCCCGCTCTGCTTACGTGTCTTGCTCGAATGGGGCTTGGGGCAAGATGTACCGCTGAGTCTCGAGGATTTGCTCACCTCTGCCTGCATCAATAATGAACCGCAGCAGGACATACATGTGCACATGCAACGGTGACTCCACTCTCATGATATACCGACGATGTATGTTTAAGATAACACTTATGAGTCATCTGAGGGAGGTTCGCTCCGCCACGAGGTGTGCCATACAGGAGAAATAGCGAGGCGCGGTGCGGGACAGGAGGCGCTGCACGTGACCTGCCGCCAACGTGACCATGCTTTGTGGTGCATATGCCTGCCGCGCCTCCACCACATACATGCTTCTGCTGTGGAGGAAATACGACTGAGCCGATGCAAGACAACGCGCATCGCTCAGTGTTGGATGTTTAAGGACAAACGCCATCAGGCAGCAGGAATCTATTGGCGAGAAGGCGAGCTGGAGGTCAGCCAGCAGCCAACGTGATCTTTCCCGCCAAAGGATTGTTTACCACATGACGTCATGTGCGCTACTCCATCTGACTGGGCGTGGGAGAGGAGGGCATCTTGGTACACACACACACACACACACACACACAGACACATTTTCAGTTTGTTAACTGCCTAAATATTAAACCGTTTATTATTATTATTATTATTATTATTATTATTATTATTATTATTATTACACAGTTTTCTAATTACATAAACGTAATGATAATAGATATAACTGGACAAAATGTGTGTGTGTGTGTGTGTGTGTGTGTGTGTGTGTGTGTGTGTGTGTGTGTGTGTGTGTGTGTGTGTTTGCTCTTGTTAAGTCTTCCCTTGCACTCAGAACATTCCCTCCTTCCACATTCACCATTACAATGTTACAATTAATAAAGTTTTCCTCCTAGCGTAGCCAGGTATTATGTAATGTAATATCTGCCCCTCAAGGTACATCAGTTTACAAGATAAAGGCTCTCGTAAGATGAATTTGTGCTATAATTCTGAATGTAAGAGGGGAAAAAGGAATGTCCCAGCTTCTCAGTCATTTATTCATTTATTTATCTGTTCATTTATTTATTCAACTTGTATGCTTTTTTATTTCTTGATTTCATGTGTTCTTGGTCAGTGACGCATATAGGCTGTTCTCCTGGATTTGGAGGCTTAGATTGTCGACGTCTTGTACCTTTGGAGGGTTAGATGATGGCGGCCCTCCCGTGGTATCGCAGGCAGTATGTTAGGCTGCGCGCACGAGCGTTATTTTGCTGCTGCGACTTTTGTCATCCACGAATTTTGTCGAGATGGCACAGGAACGATTTTTGCAGCAGGCATTTTACCATCTGTTCAACGTGTTACTTTTCTTACTGTTATTATCATTATCATTGTTAGTATAACAACAGCAGATATGCATGTGTTTCCCACACTGAGGAAAGTAAAGAAATAACAAGCAGAAGACCACTAAGGAAGAACAGTCAGGAAGATGATAAACATTAATGTACATGAAAGACAAACTAGCAAAACAAAGTACGTCAAGCTCAGCTGGTGATAATCAACCCCTGGGGCACCAACTCTTCCATGTCAGTCTCCTGTGGCTTCCACCGTGAGGACGCTCACGGTGAGGACGCTCAGAAGCAGGCAGCCTTCAGCTGCCTGCTTTTGCCATCTGAGCTCATCGCGTGCTGTGCTAAATTAAATACTGTGAAAAGACACAGAAAGTAATTAAATGAAAAAAAATAATAATCAAAACATTTAATTGAAAAAGTATATTGATATTTGGTTAAAATTTAAAAAGTTAACAGAATTTCCTGTGCCTTATTTTTTTTTATTTTTATCTATTTATTTTATTTTATTTTATTTTATTTTATTTCATTTCATCTATTTATTTATCTTTTTTTTATTATTTCCTTCTTACGTTCGTAAAATGAACCTATGACTAAGTATCTTGTAAAATTTATTTACAAGTATAATGTGTCTGATGGTCTGTTTAAAAGAATAATGAAGATACGCAAGTGCAATGGCAACACGGCCCACACTCGGGACTGCTGCAACTCATCCTGCGGTTATTTAGTGTTTACATCAGCTGAGTCCGCGCCGGATGCCTCGTGCACTCGCCACTCACACAAAAGCGACCATGACTGTTGCCACGTAGCAAACCAACCATTCATCCAAGGTCCCCATACTGGAGGACGAGAGACCAAGGAGTTAAGCCTAATTCAGCATCACTCACAAACCATTTACAAAAGGAGAGAAAGGGTCATGATATATATATATATATATATATATATATATATATATATATATATATATATATATATATATATATATATATATCTTAAACTCTCTCAATTATTTTCTGAAATTTGACATGGAGGGAGTACACACCCACCAGTCGACATGCGTACAGCACTTGTCCGCCTTTTGCTCATCTCGACATTCAAATGTGAAGCACTGGTTAAATTTCGCCTCTTGAAGTGTTATTTTGGTAGTTGTGCCTCACAAGGAGCCTCTCTTCAGAGCGGTGCAGTCAGTGCCTGCCTGTGTGGCGGAACGACTACAGCTTTAACTGGCCATCCGCGTTTGCTGATAAGGAAAAATATGATTTCTATACGCTCGTATTGATCTACGGAGGGACAAGGAAACAGTCCTCATATATATGTCTAAAAATAACTATGAAATAATAAAATGAGGATTAGAAATAATATGAAATAAAAAAAGAGGATTATAGATTATAAGAACACACACACACACTGAGAGAGAGAGAGAGAGAGAGAGAGAGAGAGAGAGAGAGAGAGAGAGA
>NC_087159.1:24495000-24500000 GCF_035594125.1 Scylla paramamosain | reverse complement strand
TGCTGAGTGGCTGCCTAGGCTGGCTGTTAGGCTGTCTGTGAACTGTGTCAGATTGTTCATATCTGTCCTAGTCAATCGCTCATGTTGTCATTTAGTCAGTCAGTTAGTTGATCATTTAGGTAGTTATTTGTTAAGGTAGTTGGTCAATCAGTCAGTTATTAGTCTGTCAATCGATCAGCCAGTCACTGAAATCTAGCTGTCTGTCGTACACTTGTCCTTATTTGCACCTTCTGCTCTATGCACGGCTTGGTAAATTTACTGTCTATCATCTTCACCATGCCTTCCACTTGGTGCTGGCTGTCATCCTCACCAAACCCCAAGACTCTCCAGCATACTCGTATATTACTCTTGGCAACATAGTATACACAGCGCCATGACAAAAATAGATAAATAAATAAATAAATAAATAAATAAAATAAATAAAATAAAATAAATAAATAAATAAATAAAGTAATAAATAAATGAGATAAAATAAAATAAAATAAATAAATAGACAAATACAAAACTAAAATAGATAGGCAAATAAAATAATAGTAAATAGATAAATAAATAAAATGAAAATAAAATAAAATACATAGAGCAATGAAAAGTGAAAAAAATAACGATGAAATAAAATTAAGTGAAATAGATAAGAAAATAAGATAAAATAAAATAGAAATAAAAATAAAACTACAACTTTTAATGCTTTTCTCCTGTATGGAAAGCCGCCATGATTTATTATTAAGTCTTTTCAATACTAGACAAACCCATTTTGGTGCTAATTACCCCTCTTGGTTGTTAGTTATAATGTGACACTTTCTCCTTTATTTCAGTTGTCGGAGAAAATTTTACGATAAGAATAAAGAATAATAGAATAGAATAAAATGCAGCATTATAAAGTTTGAAATAACTGCCAATTCCATTTTTTTCTGATAAATGGTGTCTCTCTTTCATACAATAACCATTCACCAGACCATTTCATCAAGACTGAGAAGCCATAGCAGCCACAGGGTAAACTATGATGTAAGTGTTACGGATGGCTTGTTGTTTATCAGCATATGAACTAATATTGCCTACACGAAGATTTGTCGCCCATTTTCCATAATCGTTTCCCTGTAGAACCTTCCTTATCCTTATATCTGCAGGTAACTTGCATTCCCAACTTAGTGTGTCGTGGAAAATCGATAAAATCACTGCTGCATGATGCGAAACACAAATTGTTAACTCTATAGGTAAGTCAAATATAGATGACAATAAGATTATCATTTATCATCATTTTCTTTTTCTTCTTTTTCTTTTTTCTTTTTCTCCTTTTCTTCTTCTTCTTCTTCTTCTTCTTCTTCTTCTTCTTATTATTATTATCATTATTATTATTGTTATTATTACTATTATTATTATTATTATTATTATTATTATTATTATTATTATTATTATTATTATTATTATTATTATTATTATTATTATTATTATTATTATTACTATCATGATCATCATCATCATCACCATCATCATTACCATTATAATTATAATACTCAAAAGTGAGTAGCCAAGACAAGGCACACAATTTTCACATTCACACTCATTCACACCACTCTCTCAGCCCCTTGGCTCAGACAGAGGCCCTCCGCACTCTTGAGCGTTCGTGGACACCTCATGAACTACGAGGATTACAGCTCACCCATGCGGGCGGTGTGTTAGCAAGACAAGGCCAGCGACAAACAGATAAACATCTTGCATCCCTATCAATATATTTTAGGACAAGTTTTAATGTTATCAGCCGAGACTTGGGGTCTACTGTTTTATCAGGATGACCTCCTGTACTTGATGAATGTCACCAATATTAAACATACATGGAAAGAAAAATAAATCTTTTTTTTTTCCTGTTCAATATATATATATATATATATATATATATATATATATATATATATATATATATATATATATATATATATATATATATATATATATATATATATATATATATATATATATATATATATATATATATATATATATATATATATATATATATATATATATATGTATATTTATTTACATATACTGTATAGTATAATTATTTTCAGGAATTTATAGGATGACAGACATTTGTATGGTTTCATACATTTTATTTTCATATATCATACATAACGTTCGTATTAACATACATTTCATAGCTGCTTGAATGATGTCAAAGCTCCGGGGGGAGATGAGTGCAGTGGGGCGTGTGGAGGGGAGCAGTTGTAGCTACAGAGAAGTCTTGTTCCCCGAAAATGACAGGAGAAAGAAAAGTCAGGCAGACTTGGGTGTTGACGCTGCTGCAGGAGGTGGGATTGGGTTTGGATTACTGCCACCTGTTGCCGTAAATGCTGTATTTGCTATTGCATTTGCTGTTGCTGCTGCTTGGTTTGCTGTGTTGGCAGAGGGCTGTCATTGCGCTGGAGAACAGGTTGCACAGCAGGCCCGGGTGTCGGTGGCTGCGATGGTTGCGGGGCTTCCGTTGTGAGGTGTTCTAAGGCCAGCTGGTGTGCCTTGGCCGAGAAGGACCTCCATGCCGCCGGTGTCATCGTCTCACACAGGGACCCCAGAAACGACATGAAGTGTGTCACCTGCCTCACATGAGGCGACTGGGGTTGTAAGGCAGACAGCAGCCTATTCTGGATGCCAATCGCCTGGTTCTGGCGATACTGTTCAGACAACTGTTGGCGGAAGGAATTGAATATCATTAATATGGGATAAATCATCACTAAACGTTATGAATACATTACCCATTCAAGTAAATATTATATAACTACAGTATACAACAATTCGTATGACATTTATTGTCCTTTTATTTTACCTTTTGCAGTAGATCCTGGTCTTCGATTGCTAGGGAAGCAGACGCAGAGGGTGGTGTCCTGACCGACGACGACGAGGGTGTGGAAGATGAGGGTGCGGCTAAAGGTGGCGTATCGGTACTTCCCTGGCATTGCACCGCCAACTCATCCTGGCTCGTCGTGGCTGTCTGCACTGTCAATTCCTTCCTGGTTGGAAGTTTCTGTTGATGTAATAGGTAGAGAAATACATATCTACATAGTTAGACCTGTACACATTAACTACTTACGTGTTACCAGGCAAATAAATTTGTTGCAGCGAAGTATCATTTCATTTTCCTCAAATCACTAGGGAAATTAGGGTGATTAGAGGACAATATCAAAGATATTCTATGATTAAAAACCCACAACCACTTCATACCTTGGACTGACGTGTGGGGCAACGCACAATATGTGGCTGCAGGAAACGGAAGGTGGTGTAAATCCACTGCTCTCTCTCTGTCATCTCCATCACAGCTGAACGAGTTGCACACAATCTTCCAAATCTGGTTCGCATCCCATCAATCCAGGTCCTTAACTGGTTCACTGAAATGGAAGGTAAAAGTAAACCAGTCACATTTACACGGCTGGTGTGATATGGGACCATAAATCACATACACAACTGTATAAAAAAAAAATGAAAACAATATACATTACTCACCATGCACATTCAGTTCATCAGCCTTCTCTTGTAGTAAACGGTATTTCTTTCTAACGTCTTTGTAATCATTGAGTTTCTTGTTGTAAAACAACTCGTGTTCTTGTAGCCATTCTGCTACATTGCGCTCCTGTTCCACAGTGAGGATGGTTACCCGTGGCCGCTTGGGGTGCAACACCTGGCCTTCAGCCTCCTCAGAGCTGCTGTACTCGTCGCCGCTGGAAGGCTGCATCCTTTTCGTGGTAGTTACGAAGCGGAGACCAAGTCGTTTCTTGGTGGACTTGGCAGTAAATGTCTGCCCAGGATGTGCAGCTCGACCACGCTGCCTACGTGTTCCTCCTGAACGTGTGGCTGGTGGTGGCATGAAGAAGTTCTCTTCCTGCGGTTCCTCTTTTAGTTGGGAAAGTGTGTTATTGAGCTCTTCACCTTCAGTCTGCTCTATTACATAGACTTCCACTGGCGTATCAAGTGGGTCGCTTTCGGAGTGTGATATTGTAGCTTGGTGCTGGTCATTGTCTGTGTCGTGCATACATTCTGGTTCCCATATCCATTTTTCGTCCGCAAATATATCTTCGGACATCTTGAGAAGGGTTAGTAGTGGCTTGTGGTGCGTGGTGTTAGCTTGTGTGGGTGGCAGCGTGAGCGTTGTAGTGATGATTTGTCAGCCAGCTTATCGGGGTTCTCGGTGACGCTGCGCTGCCAGATGTAGGTACGCACGTCTACGAATACGTAGCTCTGTTGTGACGATGTCGTGTCTCACACGTACAGTGTAGGTCTAGCGTGACGACTGTTCCGTATACCTAATATGCATCACTATAAGGCTGCTATCATTAGCACTGTCGTGACGATTATCGTGACAACACCGCACTCCCTGTCTGCACTCGAACGACTGCTGGTCTCGGTTGCTGCCTGTTCTTATATTTCCCGCAGTCACCCAGTGAGGCCTGTGGGGAGTTTTGTTGCCACGTCGCCAAGCCGCTATGACTATTAGGTCTGTCATGACGCTATCACGATGCATTTGTAAGTCTGTCTTGACGCATGCGCCGTCTAGGTAGCGTTATCGTCACGTGACGCATTCTTAGGTCTATCGTGACGCAGTATTCTGAACTGTCAAACAACAGTCAGAATTATTAACTTTGTCGTGACTTTGTCGTGACCCAGTCTTCATCATCGTGTTGTTGTCGTGACTGAAAAGTATTGTTAAATCTCAGAATTCTGCTAATCGTGATGTCGTAATTGAGCTGTCGAGACTCCATCATGACAATCGGAAAACGATCGTGATGCAGAGGTAGCGCTCTCGCTAATGACATCGTTCCGCTATCGTGACTGACACAACTCATAATGAAGAGCCACGAAAAGACCAAGATTTTCTTCCAATAGCGCTGTCGTAATGATTATCGTGACTGTGTGTGTACACAGGGCTTAAAATGAGGCAGAATAAGACAGAAAAGGAGTTTAAGGAAAGTGAGCAAAGACAACAACGTGACGACGACGACGAGGAAGAAGAAGAA
>NC_087159.1:24485000-24487500 GCF_035594125.1 Scylla paramamosain | reverse complement strand
GAATAATTATGTGATACAGGACAATATGCAATGAAAAGAGATAAATATCGTGATATTATATAGAACAAAAATCAAGTGAGTGACGTGCGTTGTTAATGGGAAAGTTCTTGGATATGATTAAATAGTGAATATTGTTTCTATCCAGTTTTATTTATCTATTTATTCTTTCTATTTACTGATTGGTTGACTGCTTCTTTGCGGAGCCTTACACGAGTCTGCATCCAAACAATTGATGGTTATTGGCTTATTCTTCACATTGTGCTCAGAGTTGGTGTTACAGAGTCAGGGTCTGAAAGAAGTTAGGCGCTGTGTAGATTTTTTTTTTAACTGTTATTTTAAAAAAGAAAAGGAGGAAATGAAAGAAAATAAGACAAAAATTACTTCGTTTTCCTGCTGCTCCTCTTACTTGTCTTTCTCCCGTTGTTCCTCCTCCTCCTCCTCCTCCTCCGCCTCCTCCTCCTTCTCCATAGGTCAGGCAGTCTCTGTGCAGCGCACTGCTCGCAGGAGTCACTCAGCCACACGGATGGCTGGGCATGTGTGTGCCTTTCATTCTGGCATCTGTGACTCAGCTTCTCGTCACTCCTGAATGCTTCTGTACGATTCATGTTTTCTCGCCTCTTCCCTACCGCCTTCCACAGCCTCCCGTCGCCCATCACTCTGCACTTATCTCTAATATTCGTCTTCCCGCTAACTCCGGAAAGTTTGCATCAACAGTTACTATCCCTCCATCCTTCACTTCTCTTTCCGGTATGTTTGCAGTTTGTCTTCCCGTCATTCTTATCCTTGTATACCATCAAAGTCTATTTAATTTTTGGTGTCTGCTGTACAATTGATTTTAAGTTGTCATAACCGTCTACATTTACTCGTCTTGTCTCTAATACTTTTCTTGGCAAGTCGTTATCCTTATCGTCGGTCTCTTCTGTTTTTACTGTCTCTAATATAGCTCATTCAAAGTTGTTATTTCTGTTCATAGTTTCTCCTGTTCCTGCCAAGTCGGCATCCTCATCCGCAGACTCTCTCATTATTACTATTTCTAATGTATTGTATTTCAAGTCGTTATGGTAATACAGAGCCTCTCCCACTCTTTATCCGTCTGTCTGTCTGTCTGTATGTCTGTCTGTCTCTCTCTCTCTCTCTCTCTCTCTCTCTCTCTCTCTCTCTCTCTCTCTCTCTCTCTCTCTCTCTCTCTCTCTCTCTCTCTCTCTCTCTCTCTCACCATCCACATTTCCTTACATTCTTACTATCTCATGTAATCATCAACTCGTCATAGTTGACTACAATTTCTACTTTTTCTAATAATCTCTAATACAACTCACTCCACGTCATTATAACCAAGCGCAGTCGTTACAGTTCTTACTATTTCTAATACAATTATTTCCGTCTTCACTCTGTTATTCTCTCGATCTCTCATTCCTTTCCTGTCCAGTTATCACCAGTCCAGTCCAGTCATCCACAGTGCCTGCTATCATTTCTATCTTAAAAAAAAGACTTTAATACCAAATTAGTAGCCCCATCTACAGCCTACAATCCCTGTCTGTTCTTTCTAAGTCTACCAAACCACTAAAATTAAAACTCCTGCTTCTCCATCACTCCCTCCGCATTCCTCGCAGCTCTTCCCTTCCTGTCACTCACCACCGCTGTTTACATCCCGCTCCAACCCACTCCACTGTGCAAGCCCTCACCATCACTCTGCACGCAACCACAACCGAACTGCGCTACCCACAATCCCTGCCTCCCCTATGCGTCCCTGCCAGCCAACCGCTCTCCCCTCATATCTCGTTACACCTCATGAAGCTCGGTCAATTTTCCTCTCCATAGAAAATTTCCCCTTTCCCTTCCTCCTTTTTGACGACTCTCCGTGACATTCCTCATCCCCTCCTCCGCCTCTCTCTCTCTCTCTCTCTCTCTCTCTCTCTCTCTCTCTCTCTCTCTCTCTCTCTCTCTCTCTCTCTCTCTCTCTCTCCTGCGTTCCACCCATCTCTCCCTCCATAGGCCTTCTCACACACCACCACCACGACCCCCGCCATCCCCTTCCATCTCCTTTCACTCACATTTCTCTCTCTCAAAGCACGCCACCCTCACATTGCTTCCTTCTTCCTTCCCGTCTCTCTGTCCACCCACAGCCCACCCCACGCACTCTCCCACGCACTACAAGGAGGATACTTATCAAAGGACGTGTTCCGCTGCCTTTCACGAGAGAACGCAGGGAGAGGAAGAGAGGAGCGATGCCAGACTACCGCGGGGAACCTGTAGAAGCTCTGAGGCGGATGTGGCAGTGCTGTGCTGGTGCTGTTGTTGCTGCTGCTGCTTCTCCTCCTGGTCTCTTTCTTCCGCTTCCTTTTGATTTTCTTCCTCTTCCTCCTCCTCCTCTTCCTGGTCTTCCTCCTCGTTCTCCTCTTGGTCTTTCGCCTCGTCCTCCTTCTCTTCCTCTTTCTCCTACTTCTATTGTAGCAACAACAACAATAACTACTACTACTACTACTACTACTACTACTACTAC
>NC_087159.1:24467500-24480000 GCF_035594125.1 Scylla paramamosain | reverse complement strand
AGCACGCGAACACCACAGACTCGCACAGCACACCACAGCAGTAGTTCCAACTTTGAGAGGTCAATAACTGCGTATTTATTTATTTATCTATTTATCTATTTGTTTATTTGTTTATTTTGTCAAGGCCATATAAAGTGAGAAAAATATCCCATTCAATATGCAGCTCCCAAAAAGTAGGTTATATGACATTCTATACAGTTAGCAATTTAGATCCAGAGGTGTTTTTCTATCCCTTTTTTGAAACAGCTCATGTCGTAGGAAGGAAGAAAAAAAGAAAACAAAGAAAAAGAAAAAGGTAAAAAGTTCCAAAGTTTACCAACAGATGGAATGATAGTGCAAAAATGCTGTTTAGTGAGAAGGACTGAATAGGGGTGAAAAGAGATATAAACTCTTGAGCAGCGAGGGCGTGGTAGGGAAATGAGTCCTGCGGTAAGTAAGTTGATAAGAGCACTATTCATGGAAATACCGGTAAAATATGCAATATTGCGACAATGGGTGAGAGATTCAGGACAGTCTGTTACAGGAGAGGAGTCGATGAGACAAAAACCTTCCGACTCCACACTGTTGAACAGAACTGCATTAAATGTATGCGGGATCCATACAAAGACAGATAAAGTCCTTGTATGGAGTCAGCAGCTAGAAGGAACAAAAAATTGACACAGACGATACAAAATATTTCACATCATGGAAACTGTTTAAGTAAGAAATAAGATGTGGAACTTAAAAATTGGGATTTTTAGAGAGAGAGAGAGAGAGAGAGAGAGAAAAAAAAAGTCCAGCTAGGTTTAGTGTAGAGCGAAATAGTGGCCAGCGTCATCATACAAGTGAGGATAGTTGTCAGAAGGGATGGTTGGAGTGAATATACGAAGAAACAGCGTTTTCCAGGCCTTTAGGAACACCATGTTTCCTTGCTACATTCAAACATTAGTATGAAATTTTTAATTCCTATTAAGTTTACCTGCATATGTGTTCAGGTTCCATGTTAGTCTAACTCAACAGAAAAAGTAAATAAAAAAAATCAAGATAAAGCGGACGACACCCCCGCACACCACGACGCTTTCCACCAGGGAAAACACTTGGAGGTTAGTATGAGGGAACTTGATGTTGAGAGAGAGAGAGAGAGAGAGAGAGAGAGAGAGAGAGAGAGAGAGAGAGAGAGAGAGAGAGAGAGAGAGAGAGAGAGAGAGAGAGATTAAATTTGCTTCAGAAAAAAAAACCTAGACGATCAGAAATATGAAAAAAAAAGAAAACACCGTCTACATCATCATCATTATCAACATTATTCATTATCTGATCGACGTAAACACTATGTCGTTCTAATTCTCTTGTAAGGTGTGGTGTTTACACAGCTGTCTGTGTAGCTCACTTTCAAGTAGACTCCCCGAATATACTTGAGCCGCCCCCTTGTTGGCATTGCTAGGAACGACACTCCACCTTCGTAATGTCTGACGGAGATTTAGTCGCACTCAGTTGCATATTCCCGGTAGCCTCGAGTCAGCATCTCTTGAAGCCTGTCTAGAGCCTTGAGAAAAGGTAGAGTCGTATGAAATCACAATCCAGGGTGCTTGAGGTTTGCTGTGTCTTTCCACGTCTGGTCAGGAAACTGCAACATTAGACGTGGTGCGCAGAGAATGCATTTTTTTCCTTTTAATATCCAACACAGCCACGCAACACCACCACACTCGTCCGATTGCTTCATTGCTTCACTGCTTACTTCGCTGCTTCATAATGGCGCCACGTGATCCCGTTGTTGCGACGCATAAAGTCGGTTAATCGGTGAATCAATCAGGTCGCTGCTTCCTGACAAAAACTAACAACCAGATGCAGACAAGCTGTGATATTTTGACGCAACTTGTCTGAACCTGTACGAACATGAACACAGGATTGCTTTGCACATACACACACATATATATACATACATGCATACATACATACATAAAGCTAAGCCTTCCTCGTACCAGCAAGGGTATCTGAGTGAAAGGAACCACAGAACCACACATTATAGGTTACCATTTCAAGAAGAACAACTCGACAAATCCATCTGGCGAGGTTTCTTTTTCCTTTTTCTTTTTTTCTTTTTTTTTACAGCCCGACACACAGAGAGAGAGAGAGAGAGAGAGAGAGAGAGAGAGAGAGAGAGAGAGAGAGAGAGAGAGAGAGAGAGAGAGAAGGGGAAGGGGAAACGATAATGCCCGCGGGAGAGAAGGGAAGAGGTGGTGGTGGTGGTGCTCGTCCCCTCTTTTGGGACGCGGTGTGGGGAGGAACGGGTGACAATGGCCGAGTTATGGAGGACACAGGGGAGGGACTCGGGTGCTTGTGAAGGGAGGAGGAGGAGGAGGAGGAGGAGGAGGAGGAGAGAGAGAGAGAGAGAGAGAGAGAGAGAGAGAGAGAGAGAGAGAGAGAGAGAGAGAGAGAGAGAGAGAATAAGAACAAAAAGATGACATAGATGAAGAAGAAGAAAAAGAACAAGTAGAAAAAGAACAACAACAACAACAACAACAACAACAACAACAACAACAACAACAACAACAACAGTAATCAAGGAAGAGAAAGAGAAAGAAAGGAATGAAGGAATGGACGCAAGATTAAAACATTACTGTTACAAATTCCAGCCACAGCATTTCCTTATCTAAGATGCAATGCACTAGTGTCACGAATCTTTTGCACCTGCTTGCCATTTTCTTTTATTTTCATACGTAGGATAAGAATGAAGTAAGGAGAAGCCGGAGCTGCGGGTCCTGTACGCCTTCAGCTCCGGCCATTATGCACGCAAACACAGCAGGCCCTTTGAAGCGCCCGGCGAGGCGGCCCATTGTGCTGCCGCGGGAGAGGGAGGCAGGGAGGGCGGCGTCAAACTCACGATTCATTTCTTTGTCTCGTTTGATCACACGGGGTCTACTCCTGTTCCTCTTGTTCCTCCTTCTCCTCCTCCTCCTTCTTCCTCCTCCTCCTCCTCCTCCTCCTCCTCCTCCTCCTCCTCCTCCTCCTCCTCCTCCTCCTTCTGTATGGCGCGTGAGGCCTTGCAGGGAAGAAGGATACCCTCCCTCAGATAGCCAAGACACATCTTGAGTCCGGTGGAGACTAATGTGAGTGTTCCTGGGAGGAAACGGAAAGCTATAGGGGAAGTGGGCTTTGAGAAGAAGGGCAGGGGAGGGCAGGGAAGAGCAGGGGAGAGGATGACGAGGCAAACGCCAAGGAAACGAGGCGAAGGGAAAGGTAGGGTAGGCCGGGCAGGGACTGGGCAGGGTAGGGGTAAAACCGGCAAGGGTGAGGGGAGTGTAGGCCAGGGAGGGCAGGGAGGCTCGGGCACGTGCTCTCCTCCCCGCACAAAGGACGTTTTCCTGGGGGCGTTTTTGCTTTTACGATCCGACTCGGCAGCGACGCCCAGCCGTCATCTGCCTCGCCGCGGCAGCAACATAGAATTGATCCATAAATTATTCGAAGGTCGAAAGAGAGAAGAACGGCTCGGCTTGACTCGGCTTAGGCGCGATAGAAGAGGCCTGGCCAGGGTCGGGTTAAGCTTTAGCAGGGAAGGGAATGCCGTGGCCGTTCAATCGTCCAAGCCAATAATGTTTGTTGTGTCTCAATCAAGTCACTGATACATTCCAATTTGAAATTACTGGTGTGTTGCAGAAATGTTAATATATATATATATATATATATATATATATATATATATATATATATATATATATATATATATATATATATATATATATATATATATATATATATATATATATATATATATATATATATATATATATATATATATATATATATATATTATTATTATTATTATTATTAATAGTAGTAGTAGTAGCAGTAGTAGTAGTAGTTGCACCAGCACCAGCAACAGCAGAAGTAGCAGCAGCAGCAGCAACAACAACAACAACAACCACAACAACTACAACAACGACCACAGTAGCACTAATAGCAGTGGCAGCAGCAGTATCATTAATGTAATACTTGTGTTTATCGACTTTCGGATATTTTTGTGTTCCGTCGCCATTCACAGGCCTCGAGGGGGACAGACGGTGGAGCACTGTCCTCGGAATATGAATGAGAGAGAGAGAGAGAGAAAAAAAAAATGAGCTATTGATTTTACAGTTAAAAGGTTAAGGACCGGAAGGGTGGGATAGGATGAGGGAGTGGGATGGTGGCGTTCTCTGGGACCGCAATGACAAGAGGAAACAATGACTAGGAAATTCGGATATAATAAATAAGGAGATAGTAAGGAAGGAGGAAGACGGAACTACAGACTAACGTGGAAAGGAAGGTGAAAGTAAAGAGAGAGAAGCAGGACAGGGGCGGGGATGACACAGCACACAGCAGCAGCAGAAAGGCGAAGCGGAAACAGTTGCGGCTGTGCGAAGGGAGACAGCATGGTAAGTGGAGAGGGAAGAGGAGGAAAAGAGGGATATGAGAGGAGTGGAGGAGAAGGGAGGGAGGGAGGGAGGGAGGGAGCACTACCAGGACACATGACGGAGGACCCACTCAGGCCAGCCCCATCATCTGCCCCTCTACGCCGCCCTCCTGCCGCGCGCCTCTGCCTAACAACTCTACCATTAGGCCAATAATTATCCCCGCACTACCTGGCAATCCAAGCAGTTATTTGTACTCTTTTATGGGTTGCTGCTAATTCACCTTGTCCTCCTCCTCATTCTTTTCCTTTCTCCTCTTTTCTTCCCTTTTTCGTCCTTCACGTTCACTATCACTGCAGTCTCTACTGCAGCACAACTCACAGTATTGCGTTGCCATGTCAGCCCGTGGTATGGTGGCCGCCAGTGGTGTCTGTGGTATTATTACAGCTGTGCCTTGCTGCCTCACCTCGCCGGAAATTACAGGGTGTGAAAAATGACGTCCTGACATCAGCTGCAGCGAAGGACTGCGCGAGATCGAGTGTGGATGGCCGTGACGCTTTTAGTTAGTCAGTGTAAACAAGGACAGTGTTTCTGGCGGTGACCAGGAGCACAAAAACGCCAAGCTGATCCAAGAGTCTCGTAAAGCTGCTTGAAGTTCTAACTTCCCTCGCGTGCTGTGGTGGAGGGAGTGTATTGGGGGAGTAGGTGGGGTCTCCTGGGTGGGCGTGGGCGACAGGTGGAGGACGGGCGCGTGCTGCTCTCCTCCTCCCTCAATACCCTCACCCAGCCATCCGCTCCTCCGCCGCCTGCGATGGTTCCGTGACACTAATTGAAGTAGTTTTTATGTTTCCTGAGATAGTAAATGCTTCTTGATTACGTGGCAACAGCCGGCCTCGCCTCTCGCGGGACAATGGTACAAGCGAAGGTTAACATGGTTAGTTATTGAGAGCGGTGTGTCCCGCGACACAGACAGGAGACACTCGTAGTACTTTCTGGTTGCAGTAGAAAACGTGATGCCAGAAAGTACCCCTCAGTAAAGCTAAGTCCTTGCACTTGTGTTTTTTTCTTCGTGTATAAAAGAAAGGTACGAAGTGATGGTCATGAAGCGAATAATGAAGACCATGAGGGAAATTTGTTACTCTCTCTCTCTCTCTCTCTCTCTCTCTCTCTCTCTCTCTCTCTCTCTCTCTCTCTCTCTCTCTCGAATTTGATGTTACGATAAATAAATAAATAAATAAATAACGATTATTATGATGCGCGTGACAAAGATAACGATCCGATTCCACGATAGCGATGCGATTCCAGTTTCCACGATAACGGTGAGATTCCACGATAAAGATACGAGTTTCCACGATAACGTGCGATTCCACGATAACGGTACAAGTTTCTACGATAACGATACGAGTTTCCACGATAACGGTACGAGTTTCCACAATAACGATACGATTCCACGATAACGATGCGGTTCCACGATAACGATGCGAGTTTTCACGATAACGATACGATTCCACGATAACGATACGATTTCACGATAACGATGCGGTTTCACGATAACGATACGATTCTACGATAACGGTACGAGTTTTCACGATAAAGATACGAGTTTTCACGATAACGATACGAGTTTTCACGATAACGATATTAGTTTTCACGATAACGATGCGATTCCACGATAACGATACGAGTTTCCACGATAACGATGTGGGCGTGGCGACAGCTATACGACATCGAAGTCTACGTACGTAGGTACTAGGACGAAATCTTCCCCAAGGGTCCAACCCAGTCCCGTGGGTGTGAGGGCAGTGACGATGCAACCTTGCAGTGCCTCACACGCCATGAACAATGACCCGCCACCCACCACACACCACTCCCCAACCACTGTCGTGAAGTGAGCCCTTTTGCAGTTGCGATTGCAGTGCGATTGGAAGGTTATTTCTTTTAATCTCATTTTTTTCGAAATGCAAACTTTTGTATCTAGCCAGCTTCTTTCATTTGCCTGGGTGTTTGCTGCAGTGTTTGGATCAACATGAAGTCGCTGATGGTTAACAGTTAAGTGATGGTGATTTAAACGATTTTAATTAGAGTATGCTGGCCATTCGTCAGAATGAATAACCGAATTTTCTGAAACTTTTCTTTGAATTATGGATTTTAGTGTTTCATGACTTTTCTTAGTACGTAAAACTAGCGGTAATCTTCACCTTTTTTTTTTTTTCACTCCGAACACTCAGGGACCATCAATTCGTCTTCCATGGTTTCGGTTGTTTTCCACCTCAGCCTCGCTGTCGTTTGATTCTGGAATATGATCTTGCAGCATCCTACCTCTGTTGTATTTTCGGCGTCCAGCAAACCGCGCTTCGTCAGTTTGCACTGGCTCTTCTTTAGTGCTTACCATTTTTTCACAGTTGTTAACAGAAACAATTTGTGAGCAAACCTCACGACACATATTAAACTAATCACAGATTGCTTCGGTACCTCTACCTGTCAATTCATGCACCGAATCACATGAGATATTTTGAATAAAATAAAAAAATAAAAATTCTAAAATTTGACATAGAGAAACCTTGCAAACTACCGTTAAATGCAACTGCCTTCGTCTCGTCTGTGATCTCGTTCTAAAACTCTTTAGCTAACATCTAAAGGGTTTTTTAGATATTCAGATATCAATAAACAGGTAAAATCACGGAAGGGAGCGCATGTCGGCTATCGAGACTGATGTCTATATCTATACCGAAATGAAGTGTAATGTTACCACATGTAATACCTTGGTGAGTCGGGACAGGAGCTTCGACACTCGAACAGACACTCCACTCGTACTTCAGACTCTCTAAGATCCAGACATTCTCTTGAAACCAAGACAAATGTTTTCCTTGTCTTTTGATAATGAAAGGAAAAGAAATATACCTTTTCTTGTTATAGATCGCAATATAAGGTGTAGATCACACACCAAAGTAGCTTCATGATACGTAGATCGCGTATCAAAATAGCATTCTCTCTCTCTCTCTCTCTCTCTCTCTCTCTCTCTCTCTCTCTCTCTCTCTCTCTCTCTCTCTCTCTCTCTCTCTCTCACCGCCTGCGCTCATCCTGCTCCTCACCTCACCATTGCTGCAGGAAAAAAACAAATAAATAAAACTTCCTTGAGCTCCACCACCGCGTCCCTCCCCTGCATCACAATACCTGCACCACGCACCGCAAGAGGAAGCGCTGTACCTGCCCCCATGCACCTCACCGCCAGTCACCACCACCTCTACATACACCATACCCCATAGTCACCACCACCATCACCATCATCATTAGTTTTGCTCTCATCACCGTTATAATTATTATCACCATCATCAGACTCAGTATCACATATTTTTTTGTTTTTGTTTTTGTTTTAATCTTTAATTTATCTTCACCACCGCCATCATTATCATCATCACTATTTCCACTGCTGATGTCATCACCCGTAGGCTACAGTCGCCACTATCACTGTCACCACTACTACCAGTACTACTACCATGTAACCAGTTCTTTCACTCTGTACTTCCATTGTTATCATCATTCATCAAACACCATTATTACCACCCCACCATAACCACCTCCATCACTACCATCACCACCACCATCATCGCCGATACCATTAGTACTATCATTATAGCCACCATTATCACCTCAATTATCATCATTATTACCGCCACCACCACCACCACCACACCCCCACACCACAACCACCACCACCACCACCACAGTCGTCAACCCACGCCAGCACTCTTGGGCCTGTGTTAGTCTCTTGTCTGCTCACAAAGGCCTTCCGGTCTGTGGTCTCTCTCTGGTCTGGACGCTGAACCTGACCGCCTGATTTTCGGCCCAGAACGAAGAACACCATCCCTTGTGAGGCTGACGAGGCTCACACTCCCATTGGTCAGCATCAGAGTTTCGCCCTTACGCACAGCCTTCATTATTCAAGGCTTCCTTAGCAAACGTTTTCCATGAACGGTCTCTGTGGTTGTAAACTGAGCCGGATTGTAAAGTTCTGCCGCTTAAATGTTCTCCGGGAATTGATGCCTCGCCCAAGATCACCCTAACTCACCCCACCTCACCCTGCCTCACCCCGCCTCACCCCACCTCAACGCGCCTCTACGCGCCTCACCCCGCTCCTTCCGTGCCGTTTCCCGACCCTGCTACGGCCACTCTTTTACAGCTTCAGCACTTCTGCGTCCCACTCTGCCATTTTCTCCCCTGCCGATGCTTGGGTTGGGTCACGACAGAGTGGCTCTAGGCAACAAACCACCGGGTCTAGCTCGCAAGGCCTGACTGGGAGAAGACTGACGGCAAACTTTGTAAAAATCGATAACTGTTGATCGACTCTTGACGTACTCGTACAGTGTAATTTGACGTAATGATACAGCAAGAAGTTTATGTGTTATTGCATCTTTTGGTAGAGATTTTTTTTTTCTATATAAAGACGAACTTGATGATGTCTCTCTAACAGGCTGCAGAAATTTGCGTCCTTATGAGTTTATCTATCAAAGGAAATGTTTGAATCTTACACCTTCATTTTTGTCTTACGCTTCCCCCACTGTTCCGAAACAAGTCAGTCGAAGGAAGACGAATCAGTAAGCTATCCTCCACTTTTTACTGTACCAGGATCTGCTATTTTATTAATTTTCCTGGATTTCTTTTGCCTTCATGAATTACTTAGTAGAATATGGAGTGTTCCAGCAGCCGGTCCTGATCAATCTTGCACGAAAACCTTTGCCGAGCCTGACCTTTAGTACAGCAGCAGCAGCAGCAGCACCAGCAGTAGCAGGAACCCCGTGCCTTGCTGCTGCTGCTGCTGCTGGAAGCCATCCATTTTTCCAACAAGAGAGGTTTCCTTTGCCCTACCGACTCCATCTGTAGAGACGCTAATCAGGATTGACCTGTTCGTAGCCAACATTTGTGGATTTTTGACGCCTCATCTCAGACACTTCAACCAGTGAAACTATCTGGCATATTATATTTAGGATAACCTGCACTGTGATGGTTAGACCGTTCGGCTCAAGACAGATCCTGGGTTCGATTACCGGTCAGGACGGAGAGGCGATTTCCTCACACCATTGCCTCTGTTATCTAGCAGTTGTTGAATACCGGCCTAGCATCGTGGGAAGAATCCATTTTCTATACGTCTTCCGCCACAGCACTCGCGTGTAGCTCTAAATGGACAGTTTCCGAATGCACGCAACACAGAAAAGGTGCTCATGAGGGGAAACATCCGCATTACCTATTTACGTGCGGGTGTCCTTACCTTCGTGTACACTCTAAAGTCTAAACCTTTACCGGCCAGCAGTCAACACATCTCTTTTTCTTTCTCGGTCACCCTTCCTTGCGCTGTGCATTTCTTTATGTTATTCTCATACTGGCATTACTTAAACTCCCAGTCGTACTTCCTTTGGGGGTATTTTTTTTTTTTTTGTGGTTGACACGTTTCTAAGACTATATGATAATAATCAAAACTTTATCAGAACGGGAAGAAAATGACAGAGTGGGGCGCAGAATGGCTGGAGCTGTAACAGAGTGGGCATAGCAGGGTCGGGAAACGGCAGGGAAGGAGCGGGGTGAGGTACGGTGATGCTCGGTGTGGTGGGGTGAGGCAGGGTGAGGCAGGGCGAGGTGGGGTATGTAGTAACACTGAAATGTACATTAAAATATGGAGGCAAAAAGACTTAACAAAAAGCCTGAAGTGTCTGTCTGTGTGTGTGTGTGTGTGTGTGTGTGTATGTGTGTGTGTTTGTGTGTAATTAGTTGGGTGCCACAGGGATCAGTATTGGGGCCATTGTTCTTTTTAATATATATCAATGACTTGGATAGTGGAATTAGTAGAGATGTTAGTAAATTTGCGGATGACACAAAGATAGGTAGATTAATTAGGTCAGAATCGGATGCCATCGCCTTGCAGGCAGATTTAGATAGGATGAATGAATGGACGGACAGATGGCAAATGCAGTTTAATATAAAAAAATGCAAAGTATTTAGCGTAGGTAGATGAAACCCACACAGTAGGTACACATTAAACAACGAAACTCTGGTAGGTACAGGGTACGAGAAAGATTTAGGAGTTATAGTTAGCTCTGAACTCAGTTTGGGAAAACAATGCATAGAGGCCAGAAACAGGTCAAATAGGGTATTAGGATTCATTTTTAGGAATGTTAAAAGTAGAAGGCCCGAAGTAATATTAAAGTTATACTTGGCGCTGGTCAGACCTCATCTAGACTACGCTGTGCAGTTCTGGTCCCCACATTACAGGAAAGATATATGTCTATTAGAATCAGTACAGAGAAGAATGACTAAAGGATACAGGGATGAGGAGTATTCCTTACGAGGCGAGATTGAAGCTGTTAAATTTACATTCTTTAGAGAGACGTACGTTAAAAGGGGACCTGATAGAAGTCTTTAAGTGATATAAGGGTTATAACAAGGGGGATGTAAGCAAAATTCTTAGGATCAGCAACCAGGATAGAACAAGAAATAACGGGTTCAAGCTTGAAAAATTTAGGTTTAGAAAAGAGATAGGAAGAAATTGGTTCTCAAATAGAGTGGCAGATGAGTGGAACGGACTCAGTAATCATATTGTTAGTGCTAGGACATTATGGAGCTTTAAAAGAAGAATAGACGGGTTTATGGATGGGGATGATAGGTGGAAATAGGTAGGTATATTTCATACAGGGACTGTCACGTGTAAGCCTGGTCGCTTCTTGCAGCTTCCCTTATTTCTTATGTTCTTGTGTGTGTGTGTGTGTGTGTGTGTGTGTGTGTGTGTGTGTGTGTGTGTGTGTGTGTGTGAACAAATCTGTGCAAATCTGCGGAAATCAGGCCAGAGGGACATCCGGTAGTGAGGAGGCGGTGACCTGGCGGGCGGCGGGGGACGGTTGGCCAGGTGAGGCGGGATCAGGTCAGTTAGCCTCACCTGGACATGTGCTCTCATTAACGGTATCATTGGTGTTCCCTTATAATTAAGGTACCGTTACTCGCACTTCCTCGCACAAAAGAGACAAATGTTTCATAAATCTTGTGGGATCTCCGTGGTATCAATTAATATTGTTGTGATAACCGTAATGTTGTAACGGTTTGGCTTCTAAATGTAACTTGCTGAGTGCTGACCTACATATACTTGTCCCAGCAGATCCTCATGCCTTGCTACTGCTGCTGTTGAAAGCCATCCATCCTTCCAGCTATAGAAATTTCCTTTGACCTGCCATCTCCGCTAATCAAAATTGACCTGCCTTTAACCAATATATGTGGGTGTTATAAGTCCTTCAGAGCAAACGACGGGTATCTGACAATGTATCAGCACTATATATGAGCTGCTAATCTGAATCTTTTCGCCCTTATAGTCCCGGATGTCACAGTGAACTATACTTATTCTGCTAGAAGTTAACTTATTATGTCTGTGAAGATGGGACTAAATACTTATACACGGGTTATGGTTTGCCCAACGAATCTTTTGCTGTTGTTGTTGTTGTTGTTGTTGTTCTTTTTCCTCCTCCTCCTGCTCCTCTTCCTCCTCCTCCTCCTCCTCCTCCTCCTCCTCCTCCTCCTTCTTTCTCTTTTTCTTCTTCTTCTCTCCCTCCTCTCCTCCTTCTTCTTCTCCTCTTCCTCCTCCTTCTCCTCCTCCTCCTCCTCCTCTTCCTCCTCCTCTTTCTCCTCCTCCTCCTCCTCTTCCTCCTCCTCCTCCTCCTCCTCCTCCTCCTCCTCCTCCTCCTCCTCCTCCTATTTCTTCTTCTTCTTCTTCTTCTTCTTCTTCTTCTTCTTCTTCTTCTTCTTTTTCCTCCTCCTCCTCCTCCTCCTCCTCCTCCTCCTCCTCCTTTTTCTTCTCTTGTTCTTCTTGTTCTTCTTCTTCCTCTTCTCCTCCTCCTTTTTTTGCATCTATGTTCATATGTGGTCGTCTATTCCTAACAGTATCTCCACAAGTCTCTCTCTCTCTCTCTCTCTCTCTCTCTCTCTCTCTCTCTCTCTCTCTCTCTCTCTCTCTCTCTCTCTCTCTCTCTCTCTCTCTCTCTCTCTCTCTCTCTCGTACTTCCCCTACACTCCAATATCTCCCGTTTTATTTCATATCCTGTGCAGTCTTTCTACCTCTTTTCCGGTCTGCCTCGTCTTCTTCAGTTCCATCTAACGTAA
>NC_087159.1:24440000-24445000 GCF_035594125.1 Scylla paramamosain | reverse complement strand
ACACACACACACACACACACACACACACACACACACACAATATAGTTAGTTTAGTTTAGTTTAGTTTACTGACCACAGCAAACATTACAAACATCGTTAAATATATATCAACTTATATATTCTAGAGTTCCAGTCTATCATTACAATAATTACCAGTAATTATCACAAGTTATAAATCTGGGTCCATCTCACCACTGCAGTCCATATTTTTATACAATATATTTCATTTTCAAAGTTACATAACAAACACTGGTGATCTTCAGTTTCGCTCACAAATTATCAATATATTATGTATTATTTGGCAAGTCATGCTGGGTTCAAAGTTGTCCGAAAACAATTCTTCCAATGTCGTGACAGCTTGTGTTTGTTTCTCTTCTATGCCGGGGTAGTGGACAGTTCCATACCACATGTAGTTCCGTTTGCACTGATCCACATTGACACAAGCGCTCTTCCATAGGTAACTGTCCACAACCACGTCTGTTCCACCTACCACACTTGCAAGGCAAAGCGTGCCCACTCACCCGGAACCTTGTAAATGCCACTCTATGTTTTTCATTTATAGTGTGCTTTGCTTCATAGACATAATGGAGGCAACAAACTGGGTTAATATCTACATAGGTCACACGTCTTGAATAATTACTATTTCTGATATTTGTTATTATTCTGTTCCTAATTTCACTTAAGTCTGTCACAACATTGGTAAGGAAACTTCCTATCATACGGCCTGTCACAGTATTCCTATCCATCACCATCCTCATCACAAAAAAACGAAGGGTCATCATCCTTGTTGAGTCTTCCCTGCCGCGCGGAACAGAAAAATTTATGTTGCTTGAATTTTACAAAATGTTCTAAAGGTGGATAACCCGACTCAATATAGCATACATCATTGCACGTTGACCTTCTCACACCCAATAATTGCTGCAGGCACCAATCATATAATTCTGACATAGGTTTAATGTCTGCACCGATCCACGATTCACACCCATATATTAGCGATGACATGAGAGCTGCGTCGAAGACACTTTTTTTTATAGCAAATGGTAAATCATTATTCTTTTTAATAAAGGACACAAATTTCAACACGTGTGGCGTTTTTAAAGTGTCTTTTGTTTTGACGGTGGATGAGATGGAGCCATTACTGATGAAAGGAGATCCTAAATGTACATACATGTTACACTTTTCTACTGTTAAACCGTTCGCCATCAGTGGCTCCGCGTCCGCTTCGGTGCCATTGATTAAAAAAAAAATAATAATCTTGGATTGGTTAACTACCATGTCATAGTCTGAACAGTACTGGTGAAGTATGGATATCTTACTTAGGATACCACGCCTTGTCGTTGCCAACAGTACAGTGTCGTCCATAAGGACTAAGACGTGAAGCCACTAAAAAACCGTCGTATCCACATCCTTCCTTAATCATATGAATTAAATAATTAACATAGATGATGAAAAATAGATACGATGTTGGTGAACCTTGTCTCACACCGATAGTAAAGAAGACTAAAGAAGTTCCAACCCAGCTCTCTGTCACGCAGCACATGGCAACTAGGGCACACAACATCACCGACCCACACCCTAACCTCTTTAACACTCCAAATAATGTTGCTCTCGGGGAAAATCTATAAATGTTACAAATAACTTAAACTCCTTCCTTCTTGCTACATCACGTAACAAACGTAAGGAGACAACGTATTCCAGCAACCTCTTTTCTCTTGTGCACCAGCCTGCTCCCTGAAAGGCTTGAACCAAGCTTTTAACCGTCAACACAACACCATATCGTATACTTTTGGAATACTGTTGATAACATTTATTACTCTATAATTCCCAACATTTGTTTTACCACCTTCCTTGAAAATTGTGAATAATTTTGCCTTTGACCACGCAGGAAGGTGCAATCAGGACTGAAAAATAACAGGAGAATCCATTCTGCAGGTAACACTTTAAGAATACCTGGTGACACGCCATCTGGTCCACTAGCTTTATCTGATTTTAACAAATTTGTTTGTTGTTTAAATTTTTAATGAAGTAAAGGCATCGTCTAGTACAGGGATACATACATCAGTAGCATAATCATCCGTGTGAAGCCTCATGCTGGGTGGATAAAAAAACATCTCTCAAAGTGTTCCTTAAATTCAGCATCACTAGGACATAAATAATTTTCCTTTTGATATTCGTACTCTCCCTTCCAATTTATTGCTTTCCAAATATTAAGATGGTCATTCTCTATCAACAGACGCTCCCATCTATCTAAGTCACTATTTCTTTCTGGTGCACGAGCTTCCCTTCCACTAGTCTTAGCATTCTGGTATAAAACATCAGTCACTGCTTAACAGCATCGTCAACATTCTCCTAGTACAGGAACAGTAAGACTCTCTAGTTTGTGTAGAAATAATGTCTCATCATTCTTCTTAATAGGTTTAACACAGCCTGCACATGTGGCTGACGCTCCATGGCTCACTACTTTTTCTCCCTAGTTATGAACACGATCAAGGAGGCTCTCCACATCCACGCCTGGTAGTAACACTTTGACACTCACTGGTGCGTGATCCGACGGCCAGAGATTCGTCGTGAATTATTGAAAACTCTTCCACACTAGCTACCGCCGAGGAGCTCATTACACATACATCTAATTCTGATATCCACTCACTTCCTTTTCTCAATGTGTTGCCTCCACGAAAATGCTGGTATGGTGTTTTGAGATTGTTCACTAATAACAGTTTAATATCTTTACAAATGATTCACAATACAAAGGCATCATCATTAGGAAGTGGTACATCATCAGGCAACTGAAGGTACGAGTACCTCTCATGGTCGGACAAACACACTAGCATTGGCAACTCACGCACGGAGCTGCAGAACCTTGTATTCATATCGCCAAATATGAAGCATTTCTTACATGAACCATCTGACTATAATTTCTCCTGGAGAGATGAAAATGATTCATGTGAATAATATTTTGAATCACAGGGTGGTACATGGCAAAACCCAAACAATCTGGCGCACATCGCAACTCAATCCAAATTTGATCCTCTTCACTGAGATCCACACTCGAGATAAGTTCCGAAACATGATTTCTAATAAATAACACAGTACCACCTCTCTCCAGTGAGCCACGTATGTGCTCCTATAACTAATGTATCCTGGAAGTGATATAGGCAATGAAGTCTTCACCTCATGTAAACTTATTATATCAAAATTAGTACAGGGATACATACATCAGACATGAGCTCCCTTTATACGGTTTCCATCCATCTCTCTGCACCTTTATCTATAATTTTCTCTCCGGCCATTCCATCGCTGCAGTGTGAGATAGTCGCGGCCCCTCTCCTAAAGCGATCATCAATGTTCAACAGAGCTCTGGCTTATCACCCACCTTATTCCTATCACTCGTTCTACCCTGTCACTCGTTCTACCCTGCATTTTTCAGCGTCATTTGTTAGACGCGCAACTTAGCAGGTATTAAACAAATTAAGCGGGGATCCCACATAACGCCTAAGATCTGATCTTTCAACAATTGGGAATGGGGCTCGGTAATCCTTGTGTTGCTCATTGCCTCGAAAAATTCAGTTCCTTCATTTATCCTTCTGACAATTTTCCAAGCAATCCTTTCCTTTTCTTCAGTGACACTCAAGTGTCTCCCTCCTTTACATTGAACATACTACTGGAACTGTCTTCTATAAAACCTAACTTTCAACTGCAAATACCACATCCTTTCTCTTGCTAAAACAGCCTCAGTGAAGACGGGTTTCCTCTGTTACTTCAGCTAATACATTCCCTCCTTCCGACTGCTAACTCTATACAGGGGCCTTATCCATCCATTTATAGAGTACTATTCAACTTACACAGTCATCTTAAACAGGCTACATTAAAACTTCTTTTTCGTTTCATTGACTCATGTTTTCTATTTCTCGTTCACCTCCACAGTGATGGATCTCTCGCCATCTTCTACGGTTATCTCCATGGGTACTGTGCTCTTCTGACCATGCAAACCGCATACCTCCCGTCCTACATGGCCTCGCTGCACAAGACTTTCTACTCTTATTCATTTCTGTTCTGTCCACCTTACTAATGTAAGAGTTAACTAGTATCTTTACTCTTTCATTAATAAAAGACTGGAAGACTGAAACTTTGCTTATTACGACTTGAACTGTTTCGAACGAGGATAATCAAGTCAGCTTGATCAAATACTGAATTGACTGAGATACTAAGTTGGATAAGTCTTTCATTGTTTTTATTTTATTTTTCTTGATGTTAGCAGCATTGAGTTGTCCTTTTTTTTTTATGCCCTTGGTAGGTCTCCCTGACACATTAAATAAGAAAATACCACGATCATGGTGCACTATTAACACTGCCTCAGACTGTGGAAAAAGAAAACGAGTTATAGATTTAATTTCTTTCTGATGAATCATTGCTAAACAGTCTGGAGTCGCAGGCTCGCTGGGAAGTGTTGTATCTTTACAGCTTGGTATGTATTCATCAATGAGTGTCAGTTATGTCGTGCAGGAAGTGTTTATTATCTTTACGTAATGAAATTCGTAATGTCGAGACAGAACTTTGTTTCCAGACTGCAAGACATCCCACACGATACCCAGTTTTGTAAAGGACAGGGAGGAACATAATATATTTCAGTATCATAATATCAAGGCAATAAAAGATGCTACTTACAGATTTGTCTCACATTTTGCATTACGGACACACTTCTGTCTAGAGTTGTGTCTCTTCACATTCCAGCGTTAAATACAAAATTAAGAAACGAAACGTGGTCTCCTGAGCATGGTCAGCTTCATCTACAATCCCTTGGGTTTAGTCACGCCTAGCCTCATCATTACTAATTAAGAAAGTATAGTGCTGTCTTCCTTGCGGCAACTTACACACGTGATAGCCTGACTGTGACACAGTATTAAAAAAAAAAAAAAAACTGAGTAGCGAAAAGTAAATATAACGTAGCTTTCCAAATCACCAGAATCACATTGGTAATCTGGACTACACCGACGAAATTA
>NC_087159.1:24425000-24435000 GCF_035594125.1 Scylla paramamosain | reverse complement strand
TTTAAATTTCTGTTCATCCTGAATCAACAGAAGCACACGAGCTGCAAAGAGGGCATCAATAAAACTCCCAGGATTTTGCTGCTGGCTCGTTCCGAGATCCTATCTGACTCTAGCTCTGAGGATATAAGAGAGAGAGAAACTGCTTCTCCTGGCTATATCATCGGCTCCGCAGACTAAATGTCCGAGATCCTATCTGACTCTAACTCTGAGGATATAAGAGAGAGAGAAGCTGCTTCTCCTGGCTATGTCACCGGTTCCGCAGACTAAATGTCCTGCTTTGTGTGTGTCATGGGTAACAGTAGAGTCATGGATGAGAGAGAGAGAGAGAGAGAGAGAGAGAGAGAGAGAGAGAGAGAGAGAGAGAGAGAGAGAGAGAGAGAGAGAGAGAGAGAGAGAGAGAGAGAGAGAAAGAGTGCTGATCACGTTGTACTAGTGTGGTTTGACAACAATTATAACAAGCGTAATTTGAAGTGTCACTTGAAAACATGTTAAAAAAATCACATCAGCTTACCATACAGTGACCACTCCCTCCCGCCTCACCTCCGTTCCTCTTCCTTGCCCTTCCTCTTTGCCACACTTCTGCACCATCCTCCGCTTCATGCCTATCCTCCACATCTGGGGTCCCGCTGGTCGCTTATGACTCTGATATCTGACCCCCGGGAGTGGCAGGTCAACACAGGCGGTCACGGGTCACAGCACATTGGCCCCAGGCGCACAAAGGTCACCAGATACACTCGCCCTCAGTTCAGTCCATCGGAGGGGCACGCCAAAACAACAAGAAGGTGACGCGTCTTGTGGATGAAATACCTTGAGAGAGAGAGAGAGAGAGAGAGAGAGAGAGAGAGAGAGAGAGAGAGAGAGAGAGAGAGAGAGAGAGAGAGAGAGAGAGAGTGAGATAGTCTGAGTAATGAAAAAGAAAGATACGATTCTTATGGAAAAGACAAAATAAGAGTTAGATCACTGATACACTATGAACAAGGGAAACCCGCGGAAGAAGATCAAGGATCACACATTACGCAGCAGGCAAGAATCAATCCCTCGTCTTCCCTCACAGAGCAGACAGACAGACGTACGAGGGAACAGCTGCAGCACACCACGGCGGCTGTCATGAGGGCGTCGATTTAATAGCCTACGTAATGGCCTTCACCAATGCACTATTAGACACGCTGCCCCAGAGTGACTCGGTCCCTGAAATGTTGGTACGACTCACTGACTCCAGACTCCCGATAGCGGTTTTTGACATACATATTAGATACTTACATAGAATTTTCTCTTACTTTGATGGCGATTAGAAAGAGGCATTTTCAATGTGTGAGAGAGAGAGAGAGAGAGAGAGAGAGAGAGAGAGAGAGAGAGAGAGAGAGAGAGAGAGAGAGAGAGAGAGAGAGAGAGAGAGAGAGAGAAAGGGTGGGGATGGGATATGGGAAGGAACAACTGTAACTTCAACAGACACCAGAACAAAACGAATGGCGTCACGGAACTAAGCCATGACATAACCAATATTACTGAAGTACACTGTATAATATATATATATATATATATATATATATATATATATATATATATATATATATATATATATATATATATATATATATATATATATATATATATATATATATATATATATATATATATATATATATATATATATATATATATATAATTTTTGTTTCTTTTTTTTTAAATATTTCCATTCAAAGAAGAAAAGAAACAGAAAGCAGCAACACCACCATCACCACCATCGCCACCACCACTACCATCACCACCACCACCACCACCACCACCACCACTACCACCACCAATAACAACAACAACAACAACAACAACAACAACAACAGGACGAATAAGAGCAAGAACACGAGAAGAAAAAGAAAAAAAAAGAACGGGTATAAGAAGGAAAGGAAAAGCAACAAGAAGAACAAGAGCACACACAAGAACAACAAGAACCGAACAAGAAAAAAAACGAGCAAACAGAAAAATCTGCAGCTTAAAACTGTTCAACTGTTCAGCGTGACCCAGATGACAGACCAGCACACCATACTGAATGCTTAACCATCAGTAAAACCTCTCCCTCTTCCCCCTTATAAAAATTCACCAATTAAATTTACCCACCTGCTCCTGAATAGACTCATACATATCATCTCCACAACACAGACGAAGAACGCACGTAATCTAAAGCAACGAGTAATAGATGCTCGGTACCTATAAGTGCAAAATCTAAGGCTCAAAATACTTTAAAAATACCCTTCCTCCTCCTCCTCCTCCTCCTCCTCCTCCTCCTCCTCCACATCCCGGAGTCCTGCACCCCACTGCGTCCTCCACACTGGAAGGAAAGAGTGTGGGAGAAAGGAAGAGAGAGGGAGTGAGGTACGAGTATGGAGGGAGGGAGGGAAGGAATGAAGAGAAGAGGAAGGATGATAGGTAGGAGGAGGCAGAGTGGGGAAGGTCTGGGGGGTGAGCAGGGTACACACGGGCGAGCACCCTACCTTCTGGGCCCCACCAAGACCCACCACCAAAAATTCTGGGCCATTCATCCTCACCCCGTCTGGTCCGCTTCTCTCTTTTTACTCCCTGGCTGAGCTTTACTTTTTCCGTGGTTTAAACAGAAGAATCGCTTTATTTTGCAGACAATAACGGGAGAAAACGTGCGGAGGAGTGAAGGTGTCCTATCTTCCCTCTCCCCCACGCACGAGACAAAAACAAGGGAGGAGAGCAAGGGAGGGAAGAAAGACAGGGAGAGGAGAGATGAAAGAGGGAGAGGGAAAGATGGAGAGAGAGAGAGAGAGAGAGAGAGAGAGAGAGAGAGAGAGAGAGAGAGAGAGAGAGAGAGAGAGAGAGGACTTGTGGTTTCCGGGTCGCCTCGTCCTGGCTTGTAAATGATGACGACCTGAGAAGTATTTACAGTTTTGTGTGTAAACTGTCAAGTTCCCATCTCTCTCTCTCTCTCTCTCTCATATGCACACACACACACACACACACACACACACACACACACACACACACACACACACACACACACACACACACACACACAGAGAGAGAGAGAGAGAGAGAGAGAGAGAGAGAGAGAGAGAGAGAGAGAGAGAGAGAGAGAGAGAGAGAGAGAGAGAGAGAGAGAGAAAGTATTATATCCAAATAGGACCATCGATTGCTTCAAAATACTCAAAAGCATTTCAGGCACATAGTCAGTTTTTATTTATTCATTTATTTATTTGTTTATAAAAAAAATCAACGAATATAAGAGAAGCACATGACTACATAGTGTTCGTTCAGTTATTTTCAGTCAATTTTGAGAAGTACAGCAAAATAGTTTCAGTGGTATTTACTTCGATAACACAATATTCCACGGATTCCTCGATGCATCACTAGATTCATCGACTGGCAGAGCATTTTACCGCCAAGGAAAAATCAGAGTTGACAGATCTACACATCTATTTATATTATTTTTTTTTTCTCATTCCTTCTGTTTAGGGCAAGAAATACCTTGATGAAAATTATAAAGGAAAAGAGAATGGTGATACACTAGCTCTCGAACAATAAGGTCGTATAGGAATGGGACAGGCTCAGTTATCAGATCACTGGTGCATGATTCACAAAATAAATAAATAAATAAATAAATAAATAAATAAATAAAGAGAAGCTGAGGCAATTTTATGAACAGAGATGACTGGTAAGCATTGGTGTATATACGTATATGTATCACACAAGGACTGTAGGCCTACTGGCTTCTTATATCTTCCCTTAAGATTTTCTACTCTTATACAGTGACTGGCAAATATAGGCTTACTGGATTCTTGCTGCTTCTTTTACGCTCCCATGTTCTTTTGATATCATTGCTTCGTGTCACAAAAGCCAAATGCAGAAGTCTGAGTCGCTCCTGTGTGAAAGGCTCCAACTAGAGAAGGCCGCGGCGACTCACTGCTTGTGTCTGCTGTTTTCAAGGTCGCCGAAGGAATGTTAAGGCTGGTGACGTCCCTTCTTAGGCGTCCGTGTACCCTTATGAGAGAGAGAGAGAGAGAGAGAGAGAGAGAGAGAGAGAGAGAGAGAGAGAGAGAGAGAGAGAGAGAGAGAGAGAGAGAGAGAGAGAGCAGCACGTGGAACGAACCAGTCATTCACTATTGAGCTAAGAAACGGAAAAGGGATATGTGTGTGTGTGTGTGTGTGTGTGTAGGTGGGTGGGCTGAGAAGAAGGAAGAGGAGGAGGAGGAGGAGGAGGAGGGACTGACCGACGCAGCCAACAAAGCCTCAGTCGGGTCCTCTCAGCTTCACGCACCGGGGAAATTACGAGGCCAGAGATTAACATAATTTGTCCACTCTAAGGCGGTGTGTGTTTGTGAGTGTGTGTGTGTGTGTGTGTGTGTGTGTGTGTGTGTGTGTGTGTGTGTGTGTGTGTGTGTGTGTGTGTGTGTGTGTGTTACCTATGATGTTCTATCTGTTTGGTGTGATAACTTTTTTTCTAACAAGTAAATTCAGATTCTTTAAGATTATATGCATGTTACTGTCACCATTTTTTTCTTTTTTTTTAATTATTCGTATACATTTGTATTTACCTAAAAGAATGTGAGGCCCAAAACAAACTAAAATACAATACGTCATCATTAGTATTGCTGTGCTGTAACATTTACTGACACAGGTGTATCTACTCGTATATTAAGTCTTGTGAGCTGCATTGCGTCACTGGCTGGCTGGTTGGGTGAGTATACTGACAGACTCCTTCCTCTCGACTTGGGCCTTCTTCATCTGAATTTCATCATCCTCCATCTCATCTCAAACTTCTCCCTCTCAACTCCAGCCTCCCCTCTCTCAACTTTAAACCTTTTTCCTTTAACTTCCAAACTTCTTTCCTTAAACTTTAACCTTCTTCCTCCAATTTTTTACTTTCTTCCTTCAAACTCTAACTTCTTTCCTCTCAACCTTGATCTTTTAACTCCTTTTGTACTTTAGAACATAAGAACATAAGAAATAAGGGAAGCTGCAAGAAGCCACCAGGCTTACACATGGCAGTCCCTGTATGAAATATACTTACCTATTTCCAGCTATCATCCCCATCTATAAACCCGTTAATCTTCTCTTAAAGCTCTCTAATGTCTTAGAACTAACAACATGATTACTGAGTCCGTTCCATTCATCTACCACTCTATTTGAGAATCAATTTCTTCCTAGATTTCCAATTTCTTTCTAGATGTTTTCGCATGACCTAGAATGAAGGACGCCAAGCTTCCACTTATGCAGTACAGTTTACGGACACACATCACCACGGATAGTACGGCACCACTGACGTCACAATAACACAGACCCAAATATCAGTTACACCTTGGGGTACTGCGCGGGGTTAATTATAGCTGGTAAAAGTGCGCATCAGAGAAATATTCCCAAAAACGTTAAATCAGAATACATTAGTCCGCGATGTCTCAAGAGGTCAACTCTCAATTCATTACTATGTACTGTTTTCATACCATTTCATTACGTCCGTGGGCCTCTTTTTTTTTTTTTTTTTTTAATTCATTTACCGACTCCTACTTGCGGTCTCCTATATCCTTCCTTTCAACTCTTCAGAACTGCCATCGCTTAACTCTTAACCTCTTTTTTTCTTAACGCTTACTTCTCTACTTCTACCCTTCTCTTCCTTTTTTCTTTTTTCTATTTTACTCGTAATTCTTGCCTCCTTTTTTTCTAACCCACACCTAACTTTTATGTCCTTCCTCCTTCCCATCAAACTCTGCCTCCCAACCGTTACCTCTCAACTATTCTGCCGCGGGGCCACTCCGAACCTATAGTAGTCTAGTTAGTAAATGTAGCTGATGTTGGGAAGGAAAACAGTTTTATTAATTTATTTATTCATTTACTTATTTTCTTTACAAAAGGCGGCAAAATTTATAACAAAAAAAGACCTATTAAGGTGACAATACTTAAATAAATAAAAAAAAATGTGGTAACTAATAAACAATAATACCGCTGAATTACTATTGCCCAATTTGACGGAGAGTTTTACGAAAGCGGCATTTGGAAGCAATTATTATTATTTTTTTTTAAGAAGGGGTTGCTTTCTTAGAATTAGGTCTCTCTCTCTCTCTCTCTCTCTCTCTCTCTCTCTCTCTCTCTCTCTCTCTCTCTCTCTCTCTCTCTCTCTCTCTCTCTCTCTCTGTGTGTGTGTGTGTGTGTGTGTGTGTGTGTGTGTGTGTGTGTGTGTGTGTGTGAGCATGCTTTTGTAGTTTCTTAATGTAAAAATGTGAAGAGAATGTTCTTTGGAGAGAGAGAGAGAGAGAGAGAGAGAGAGAGAGAGAGAGAGAGAGAGAGAGAGAGAGAGAGAGAGAGAGAGAGAGAGCGAGTGTGTGTGTGTGTGTGTGTGTGTGGGGGGGGGTCTGCGGTGGGCGACGTTCGGGATTGTTGGAGTCCGTAACAAGCGAGGGTCAAGTGACGCGGTGACCTGACGGCTTGTTGTTGTTGTTGTTGGTGGTGGTGATGGTGGTGGTGGTGGTGGTGGTGGCGAAGGTGGTGGTGGTCTTCTTCTTCTTCTTCTTCTTCTTCCTTGTTGTTGTTATTGTTGTTGTTGTTGTTGTTTATTTTTATCATGGTCATCATTATCATCACTCTTTAAGGTAGCTGAATGTAACTCATATTAAAGTATGTGTGTGTGTGTGTAATAATAATAATAATAATAATAATAATAATAATAAACGGTTTATTATTTAGTCAGTCAACAAACTGAAAATGTACATAGGGGGTGGGGAAATACTTGACATTAATCCTGAAGGTAAGTCTAATATATATATATATATATATATATATATATATATATATATATATATATATATATATATATATATATATATATATATATATATATATATATATATATATATATATATATATATATATATATATATATATGTGTGTGTGTGTGTGTGTGTGTGTGTGTCTTTACTCACTGTACTACGTGTGTATGTACTTGCTATCCAAAGCTTGTTATCCACGGACTAACAAAAACGGTGCCTCTGCCTCACTAATGAATGAAGGCTAATTAGTTTCCCTACCAAGTCTCCGGGCCACAGATGAAGACGTACTGACGAGAGTTGGGTTACATCGCCTCGTGACGTCCCCGTCTTCGTAGCTAGGAAGGGGGAAGAAGTTTTCAATCCTAGCTTCTCATCTAAATATTCTATCACCCTAGTATGCATTTTACAGGCCCTTTGACGTTCATTTCACAGAAGGAAACAAAATGTTATCCGTGTTTCTTTACTTGCAAACTAAGAGTCGTCAGAATTCGTTGGCGTATTTTACTGTTTACCTAAGTGCGGTGTTCCTACCACATACCCAACAGAACTTGAAGATAAGAACGAGAATGATCTCCGGCTCGGCTCCTCACACGGCCCGAGGTGAACCTGCTTGGCACAACGCGGACCACCCTGCCGTGACCCGTGACGCGGCCCACTTGGGGTCGGGACGCACCGCTCGACCATACGACACCCGCCTCTTGTGACGCGGGGTGGTGGTAGGTGATGGGGTAGAGTGTGTGTGTGTGTGTGTGTGTGTGTGTGTGTGTGTGTGTGTGTGTGTGTGTGTGTGTGTGTGTGTGTGTGTGTGTGTGTGTGTGTGTGTGTGTGTGTGGAGTATTGGCTCTGGGCGGGAAGCAGGAAGGGAGAGAGGTCTTGAATGGAGATGGGAGTCCCGGGAGACATTTGACGCTGAAATTAGATGTGAATGAGGCACACGTGACAGCCAGCGGGGAGTGCTCGAGACTTTGCTTTTAAAACAAGATCTAAGTAAATTTTACATATATATATATATATATATATATATATATATATATATATATATATATATATATATATATATATATATATATATATATATATATATATATATATATATATATATATATATATATATATATATATATATATATATATATATATATATATATATATATATATGTAGCTGGTATGAATAAACGGTTATATGAGCGTACTACACTAAAAAATTGACCTACGTACCCACTCATCATTTTTGGGTTTCCTTTAAGGACTTAGAAGTAATGCACAATTTGTTCAATAACGTAAGTAGTGTCTTCCTCGCCACACCACTCAGTGCCCCATGGCTAGAGGTACTCTCGTTAACTGTGAGATGATGGTCCTAGATCATCTCAGTCAAAGGCTCCCTCGGGGCTGCGTTATAGCCCCCTTCATCCCAGAGCGTCTCCAGGGTGTCCCAAGACGTGACAGGAGGCTATGAATCTGCCTGGAGCTTGATGAACCTCCCATGAAGCTGATGAGGTCCACGGCCCCGCCTGCGCACCGCCGGTTATTGATGTCACGACTTCAGTACCTGCCTGGCAAAAGGCACTAGCTCAGATTCTTTCTTTTATCGTGCGAACAAGACCATGCAAGTTGTATAGTAAGCACAACAACATAAATTGATAACCGAACAGATAAATACACATAGAAAGACAACGGTGCAGCAAGGAGAAAAAAAAAAAAAAAAAAATATATATATATATATATATATATATATATATATATATATATATATATATATATATATATATATATATATATATATATATATATATATATATATATATATCGTTGCATTGTTTGAGGACCGTTGTCTTAAACGCCGATGTGCAGGTTAAAAAATCCTCAAGGTAAGCAGGAATAAATCAGATGAAAATGATATACAATACTGAATAATGACGAAATGAGAAAACAAATATGATTATATAATTACTACTACCGTACTATTACTACTAATACTACTACTAGTACTGCTACTACTACTACTACTACTACTACTACTACTACTACTACTACTACTACTACTACTACTACTACTACTACTACTACTACTACTATTGCTGCTGCGCTGCTGCTGCTGCTGCTGCTGATGATGATGATGATGATGCCGCTGCCGCTGCTGTTGCTGTTAGGTTCATCAAGATTGTGTTGCTGGTTGTCGCCAGCTGGAGCCACAGCGGACCCAAATGCACCATCCAAGCAGAGGACGTGTGGTTTATGTAGTAAAGTGTACAGCAAAGTAATGACAATAATGAAGACTTGCTGCTTCTTTCTGAGCACACGGTGTGGCTATCACTGGCCTATCGATATGGTTATGTCACTGTCGTTACTGCAGCTGCTGGTCTCAAAGGAGCAACAGCAGTAGAACAGTAGTAGTAGTGGTAGCAGTACCAACTGCAGCAGCAGAAGCTCCACCACCACCACCACCAACAACAACACCAACAACAAAACCATCACCACCATCACCACCACCATCACCACCATCACCACCACCACCACCACCACCACCAGAAGAGCAGTATCAGTAGTATAAATACAACACACAACACGTTTCAGTAAAGAAAGCAGCTCATGGAGTCATAAAGGGGTAGAACTTTAGAAATTTCGTAATTGACTGTTACTGGTAAAAACACACTTTCTTCGCGGTGTCTGGCAGATAATTAATCACATTCCACTGAATGTTTTCATGCTGCAGCCTCGGGTCGGTGTTCCTTGAGGCCTTGTTAGGGTCTTCAGAACAAGAAAAATTATGAAATCACCGTTCACCCTAAATTCCCTCCCGTAAAATTCTTTCTGGAATATTCAGTACAAAATATTCCCTCTAAAGACAATTTCCCTCTTGATAAATTACGCGGTTAGGTTAGGATGGAGAAATCTATCAATGAGAAAACTATTTTATGGGAAATTTCCTCAAGCGGAATATACACAAAAACATTCCAAGAGGAGACATGTCGCAGGTGTCTGAATTATTTACCTTAGGTACACATCCCTTACAGTTTCGATCACACCCTACACGCATGAGGCTTTGCGACATGAAAGGTAAAGGTGTGCTGTACATCAGGGGGATAAAAATCTTGAGGTGAAATGTATCGTGTGCTTGAAAACCTTTCCTTCTCTAGTGTTTCTTTGTACTTGTTAATCTCTCTCTGCTTTTAACTACTTTAACGATATATGAGGTTTTGTTTGTTCTCTCTCTCTCTCTC
>NC_087159.1:24410000-24422500 GCF_035594125.1 Scylla paramamosain | reverse complement strand
GAGAAATAGATAGAGAAATAGATTGGTAGATAGATTGATAGATAGAAAAATAGATAGATAGATAGATAGATAGCAAGACAGACAGATAGACGGAAAGATAGAGATAAATAAATAAACAAATAAATAAATAAATAAATAAAATGCAAAACTGCTTAAGAACGAAAAATTGACAATGAGGGAATAGCAACGAAACAGGAGTAGGAGGAGGAGTAGGGATAGGAGGAAAGAAGAATGAAGAGAGCTGAAATACTGAGATGAAACAAGGAATTAAGTACGAAAAGAGTCATGAGAGAGAGAGAGAGAGAGAGAGAGAGAGAGAGAGAGAGAGAGAGAGAGAGAGATAATTATTGGTGTGGAGTTGGGCAGGAAGAACATAATGGCGGTTGCTGGTTGGTCACTCCCCTCCCTCACCTTCCTCCCTCATCAGGTCAAGGGACAACAGAGGGCCGTTGGTGACCCGTGCCCCCTGGCGCTGCTGACCTGTGGCGGCCGCGAACCCAGGACAGGTCAAACACACGCGAGGTCACACATCAGGTCGTAAGGGCGTCCAGGGTTGCCAAGAGTCCCAAGTCCCAAATAACATGTGTACGAAACTCGAATTTCAAGACTTTTGTTTTTAGGGAATTTGTAAGCGACTCACTGACAACAACAGTCACGGATTATATCTTGTGCTGCTTTTGTAACTCTCTCTCTCTCTCTCTCTCTCTCTCTCTCTCTCTCTCTCTCTCTCTCTCTCTCTCTCTCTCTCTCTCTCTCTCTCTCTCTGATACTTTAGTGTAGCTTAGTGTAGCATAATGTAATAAATCAAAACAGCGCAACCAGGCAACATAGCAAGAGCCGCAAACTTTTGTTAATGCTTGTTAGTCTATTCACGTGTGGCCTGTAGTGCAGTGTAGTGACGTCACACAACCTTACCAGGACCTACAAGCCTGGTGCTGTTTGAGGTCTTTATACTGCACATAATCCCTTGTAGTTTTTTTTTTTCTTGTTTCTTATGGCGAGAGTATTTATGGTGTTGAAAAAGGAAACAACGGTCCTGGAGTAAACGATTGGATTGGGTGTGGTGGTGGTAATGGTGTTGGTGGTGGTGGTGGTGGTAGCTGTAGTGGTGGTGGTGGTGGTGGTGTTGGTAGTTGTGGTGGTGGTGGTAGTGGTGGTGGTGGTGGCGATGGTATGGTAAACACAATTACAAAAATGTTACGTATCGGTTTATGTAATTACCATAAACCCTGCCAACAATAACAACAACCCGACCACCACTACCACCACCACCATCACCACTACTACCATCAGTGTCACCACATGTTCTTCACCAAAAACGAGGATAATAACAAGATAATTCATTACCACGACAACCATCAACACCATCATCACAATCACTGCCATTATTGCCTTTATGATCCTCCTCTTGCTCTTCTTCCTCTCACTCTTCTTCTTTCTCCTCCTCCTCCTCCCCCTCCTCCTCCTTCTCGTTCTCCTCCTTCTCCTCCTCCTCCTCCTCCTCTTCCTCCTCCTCCTCATCATCATCATCATCATTGTTGTCTTCATCATCATTAGCATCATCATCATGACCGTCAACAACAACAACAACAACAACAACAACAATAACAAGAACGTCTGCTTTAGGACTTACAAACAACATGCTGCACGCATCCACGCCTTCGTCACCACGACACCACACGGCTGTCCACCACATGCAGTCACTCATCACAACACATTATTATTATATATATATATATATATATATATATATATATATATATATATATATATATATATATATATATATATATATATATATATATATATATATATATATATATATATCACATCTTAAGTGGGAAATATATCCAAATATATAAATAGATAGAAAAAGAAATGTGGAAAAAAATATATAAGGTAAAGAAAATGACTAGTTCCTAAACACACCCTTCCTCGAGGCTCCAGCCAGTCATGACTGCCACCACAAAAGAAGGCCTAAGAGGAAGACAGGAAGTGCACGGGGCAGCTCTACCAGGCCCGGCGTGGTATGCAAGGGCGAGGTGAGGCTCACCCCGCCGCGGCCTGCCACCTGCCGGGGGGTGAGGACACAACCCTTCACCACCGTGGGAAGACAGGCAGACCACCGGCCCTTCGTGAACCCCGCACCCACCGGAAGACCTGTCACTGCTCTCTCTCTCTCTCTCTCTCTCTCTCTCTCTCTCTCTCTCTCTCTCTCTCTCTCTCTCTGTGTGTGTGTGTGTGTGTGTGTGTGTGTGTGTGTGTGTGTGTGTGTGTGTGTGTGTGTGTGTGTGTGTGTAAATAAATAAATAAATAAATAAATAAGTAAATACATAATTAATTAATTAATCAATTTATTTATTTATTTATTCATTTCACCTAATTATTTTAGTTATTTTTACTTACAACGATTTGAATTACCGCATGAAATTATATCTGTATGGTCACGGTCAACATCAACAGTTGAGTAACATACAGCATTCATTTTTTTTTCACTTTGTCATTTCCTCTGAACTGCTTTCAATCAAACACCACTCGACAGGTTTTGTAAGATTTTCAGCAGCTCGGAGGACTTCAGGTCGAGGGAAACACAAGACGCAGTGGAAGTTAGTGGTGTAGGAGGTTTCTTGTCGACTGACCACTAATGTAACTATACACTACATCTTTCCCCCATACAATTTTATCTATTACTTTCCCTCCTGCCCCATACATTCCGCAGTCGCTTCCGTGCCCCTGCTTCCGCCCCTGCACTCCCGCCCTGTCCTCCCGCCCCTGGATAGTTTCTTGACACACACACACACACACATGCCTGCCCGCGCTTATAAGAGAGAAGAGAAGAGAAAAGGAGAGAGAGAGAGAGAGAGAGAGAGAGAGAGAGAGAGAGAGAGAGAGAGAGAGAGAGAGAGAGAGAGAGAGAGAGAGAGAGAGAGAGAGTGTGTGTGTGTGTGTGTGTTGTGTTGAAATGAAAGGCTTCCACAGTTCCATGATCAGTATTGTACTTAATATCACTAAGTGACTTCCACCAATCAAGACTTATCGGAGGTCAGCACACGCCAAGGCAGTATCACTCTCCTCTTCTGCTTCGTGACAGTATTACGAGTAGCTCCTCTTTGATATTACCAGCTCCACTTTATTACTGAGTGAAGGTTCCTGGTTTCATAATTGCAGTGATATGTTTAACACTTCAAATAATAATTACCTAAGTGGTGAGTTAGCGTACTTTTATTTGTTCTTTTTCTTGCCTTTGGACATTATCTATAGTTATTTTCTTAGATCTCTCTCTCTCTCTCTCTCTCTCTCTCTCTCTCTCTCTCTCTCTCTCTCTCTCTCTCTCTCTCTCTCTCTCTCTCTCTCTCTCTCTCTCTCTCTCTCTCTCTCTCTCTCTCTCTCTCTCTCCGCACATCACCGGGGCGACGAGGAACACATGCAGATGCGAAGATAAGTAACTAATTACACCTTATCTCTACAGAAACCAAAGCCGCATCGAGAAAGAATTCATTATCAGTACATTCCTTCACCTCCTCTCCCCCTACCGCTTCCTTTCCCTCCCTCTCCCAGTCTCCCTTTCCATCCTGTACTTACTACCCTCCTTCCCTCCCTCCCAGCGCCCTCCCCGTAGTCTGCCTTACCTGCCCTTCGACATGGTAATTAACCTGGAATATGCGAAAGAAAATATATTCCATTACAGTAATTGTATGGATCTTTGTTGCCGTGAATGGAGGAGAATGTGTGGAGGGTGAGTTACGCGGGATGAGAGGGCGGGCGGGTGAAAGGAAGGCGGTGGAGGTGGTGTAGGCTAAGAGAGGAATGGGGTAGAGTTGAGAGGCGCAGGGTGGGGGTAAGAAAAACAAAGGAAGTACTGAGGAACACAAAGGAAGAACAAACAACATCTTCACCATACGTATTAAGCCTTACGAGACCGTTTATGGCAAGCTGTGATTTAACCTTAAGTACGGTGGGGAGGGAGAGGGGGGATGTAGGGTAGTAAGGGTGATGCAGAGAGAGAGAGAGAGAGAGAGAGAGAGAGAGAGAGAGAGAGAGAGAGAGAGAGAGATAACTTTTTTTATCAATCAGTACGATCGTTTTTGACGTCACTTACGTATCAAGACAACGCCAAATAAAACAGATAAATAAATAAATAAATAAATAAATGCATAAATAAATAGATAAATAAACAAAATAAATAAATACATGAATAGGACAATAGATAAACGAATACAGGAAAATGTACGAAAAAAAAGAGAGAAAGAAAGAAAATGCCTATGCTACAACGAAAAAAAAAACAGCAAAACCAGAAATATTGACAGAAAAAAAAAATACAAAACACAACCTCCCGTAGTTCACTCTTAACATTAATTTACCGACAACAAACGGGATATGTCTTGCCCGCTAAGATCAGGATTAGGGCAAATCACCCGTGACACACACACACACACACACACACACACACATTCACCTTAATTCTCTCTCTCTTTTTCATTAAGCAAATCCTAAATCCTAAACCCGTTGTCATCTGTGCGTGTGTGTGTGTGTGTGTGTGTGTGTGGGAGAGAGAGAGAGAGAGAGAGCAAGCCAGCCAGACAACCAACCAGCCAGCCAGCCAGACAACCAGCCAGCCAGACAACCAGCCAGCCAGCCAGACACAAACAGACAGAGAGACAGACAAACTCGAACACCACCAACATGGAGGCAGACATCGAATAAAAACCCAAAAGTATAATAAAATAGCCATAAATACAATATTTTTTTTTCTATAAACAGCTGAATCAAATATATTACAAAACAGCTGCCCAAAAATTTGCCTTTCGTAAGGTATATCATGTGAGGAGCAGAAAGTAGCTCAGGTGAAGCTGCTGTCATTTTCTCATGGAGCTAACAGGACTGGACAGAATTAGGAACGAATACATCAGGGGCACAATACGTGTTCGTCGATTTGGGCTCAAAACAAGAGAGGTGAAACTGAAGTGGTTTAGACACGTCAGGAGGAGACACGAGGAAGATGCTGGAAATGGATCTACCCGACAGGAGAAAGAGGGGAAGACGAGAAAGTTTATGGATGCAGCGAGTGAAGGTATGGTTGTAATGGATGTGAGGTAGATCAGTAAAAGACAGGACAACCTAAGAGAAAGTTTCTGACTGCAATGACCAAAAAAAAAAATATATATATATATATATATATATATATATATATATATATATATATATATATATATATATATATATATATATATATATATATATATATATATATATATATATATAATGGGTGGGACTGAGGATGGCGCAGAAGACCAAGCTAGTGAGAAAAGATTAATCCCCTTGCACTCTCAGCTGATTGTTCGGACGGAGAGCCAGTGAGGTTAAGAGTAATTCAGTAGTTCATCACCATTACCAGCGAACGGTTAGCCAGCGAGGAGGGGGCGTGTAACATCCAGGTAACCACTTTGCATTCCTGCGTGGCGTCGGTGATGGATGTGGTGCTGCTGGTGAAGCCGTATGGTAGTGAAGGCTGTGGTATAGGTAGTAGTAGTAGTAGAAGTAGTAGTAGTACAAAGGAATACAAAGGAAAGCCGAACAGCAACAGACCTTTTGGTCCTTGCAAGGCTGTTTGGTAACTACTTCTAACTAGCTACAGGGAAGAGAGACAGGACAGCATAGCAGAAGGCTCCTCCCCACCCACCACTCCCTCCAGCTTGAGCTGGCATGGAAATAGTTGGGAAAAGTACCATGCAGTATGTAAAAACTGCCATGGAAATTTTCATAGGAAAGGATGAAAGGAAGTTCTACTATTCACCCTACGGTGAACTCTATACGCCTATCTGAAAGTTAATACAAGTTATATTAAAACTGGTGTAGAATAAGAGTTTATTAGTGTATTTATTAATCATTCGGACAGGAAGAGAGCTTGTTGGGGATTTGCTTTTAAATATTTGTCTATTTTAGTAGGAGGAGGAGGAGGAGGAGGAGGAGGAGGAGGAGGAGGAGGGGGAGAAGGAAGAGAAGAAGGAGGAGAGGTTAGGAGTAAGAAAAATCATAAATAAAAAAAATCATTAGTTCTTCATTTTCAGAACCTTTCCTCCTCCTCTCCTTCATAGCTCGCCAGTCCTCTGAGGGCAAATCTTTATCATTAATCCGTCACCTCTTTCACGGCCTAAAACTGGGTCAGGTCAGGTCATATTTAGAACGTCTCCGTGTGACCCTTTTTCCTTTCCCACCGTCCTATCTCCCAGAGTGCAGGTAGCGGCGGGGGGCGCACAGGTGGGACGAAAGCGAGGTCAGGTCACGGGAGGTCAAAATAGAATAAAAGAAGCAAAAGACAGGAAAGGAGAGACAGTTGGAAGCAAGGACTGTTCAATATTTATACGCTTTTATAATCATTATTATTGCTATTTTATTTATTTTCTATATATTGCTCTCATACTTATTCCAGTATCTCTGCTCCAACATGACACCGAAAAAGAAAAAAATCATTGACAAACGAAACTACGATAAGAAACAGAAAACTCAAACAAAGGAAAAAAAAAATCTATACCGTTCACTCACTTTAGCCTCTCCCTCCCTTCTTATCCTTCCTCCTTCCTCCTTCCTTCCCGCCCCCACCCTTGCCTGCGATCCTTCGGGAAAGGGAAGGAAAGGGAAACAAAGGGAGGGGGATGAGGGGGTTGACTGATCCTGATTAAATACGTGTGATAATCTGGAAAAGTGTGTGTGTGTGTGTGTGTGTGTGTGTGTGTGTGTGTGTGTGTGTGAGAGAGAGAGAGAGAGAGAGAGAGAGAGAGAGAGAGAGAGAGAGAGAGAGAGAGAGAGAGAGAGAGAGAGAGAGAGAGAGGGAGATTGACTTTCATAACATCACCTCTGCCTCCACCATCTCCACCACCGCTCTCTCTCTCTCTCTCTCTCTCTCTCTCTCTCTCTCTCTGGTGACAATGGTTTCTAATCCCCATCCTTCCTTTTTCCCCATCTTCCTTTTACTATTCTCTCTCTCTCTCTCTCTCTCTCTCTCTCTCTCTCTCTCTCTCTCTCTCTCTCTCTCTCTCTCTCTCTCTCTCTCTTTATCTATCTATCTATCTATTTATCTATCTATCTATCTATCTATCTATCTCCCTCTCTGGAAATCTACTGACTTTTCTTAAACATTACCAATCTTTACATTCACAGTGTTTCAAATTCTTCAAGTGATTCCTTCCTGCACATTTCTTCCTACTAGATTCTCCCACGACAAAATTTTTTCAGCTACTAGCACCAGTTGGTCAGTATTTCCTTATCACCAAATATATATATATATATATATATATATATATATATATATATATATATATATATATATATATATATATATATATATATATATATATATATATATTTTTTTTTTTTATGTAAGAGGGACACTGGCCAAGGGCAACAAAAATCAAATAAAAAAAATGCCCACTGAAATACCAGTCAAATAAAAGGGTCAAAGAAGTAGTCAAAAACTGATGGATAAGTGTCTTGAAACCTCCTTCTTGAAGAAATTCAAGTCATAGGAAGGTGGAAATACAGAAGCAGGCAGGGAGTTCTAGAGTTTACCAGAGAAAGGGATGAATGATTTAGAATACTGGTTAACTCTTGCGTTAGAGAGGTGGACAGAATAGGGATGAGAGAAAGAAGAAAGTCTTGTGCAGCGAGGCCGCGGGAGGAAGGAAGGAGGCATGCAGTTAGCAAGATCAGAAGAGCAGCTAGCATGAAAATAGCGGTAGAAGATAGCGAGAGATGCGACATTGCGGCGGTGAGAGAGAGGCTGAAGACAGTCAGTTAGAGGAGTTGATGAGACGAAAAGCTTTTGATTCTACCCTGTCTAGAAGAGCACTATGAGTGGAACCCCCACAGACATGTGAAGCATACTCCATACATGGACGGATAAGGCCCTTGTACTGAGTTAGCAGCTGGGGTGGTGAGAAAAACTGGCAGAGACGTCTCAGAACACCTAACTTCATAGAAACTGTTTTAGCTAGAAATGAGATGTGAAGTTTCCAGTTCAGATTATAAGTAAAAGACAGACCGAGGATGTTCAGTGTAGAAGAGGGGGACAGTTGAGTGTCACTGAAGAAGAGAGGATAGTTGTCTGTAAGGTTGTGTCGAGTTGATAGATGGAGGTGTTGAGTTTTTGAGGCATTGAACAATACCAAGTTTGCTCTGCCCCAATCAGAAATTTTAGAAAGATCAGAAGTCAAGCATTCTGTGGCTTCCCTGCGTGAAATGTTTACCTCCTGAAGGGTTGGACGTCTATGAAAAGACGTGGAAAAATGCAGGGTGGTATCATCAGCGTAGGAGTGGATAGGACAAGAAATTTGGTTTAGAAGATAATTAATGAATAATAAGAAGAGAGTGGGTGATAGGACAGAACACTGAGTAACACCACTGTTTATAGATTTAGGAGAACAGTGACCGCCTACCACAGCAGCAATACAACGGTCAGAAAGGAAACTTGAGATGAAGTTACAGAGAGAAGGATAGAAGCCGTAGGAGGGTAGTTTGGAAATCAAAGCTTTGTGCCAGACTCTATCAAAAGCTTTTGATATGACCAAGGCAACAGCAAAAGTTTCATCAAAATCTCTAAAAGAGGATGACCAAGACTCAGTAAGGAAAGCCAGAAGATCACCAGTAGAGCGGCCTTGACGGAACCCATACTGGCGATCAGATAGAAGGTTGTGAAGTGATAGATGTTTAAGAATCTTCCTGTTGAGGATAAATTCAAAAACTTTAGATAAGCAGGAAATTAAAGCAATAGGACGGTAGTTTGATGGATTAGAACGGTCACCCTTTTTAGGAACAGGCTGAATGTTCGCAAACTTCCAGCAAGAAGGAAAGGTAGATGTTGACAGACAGAGCTGAAAGAGTTTGACTAGGCAAGGTGCAAGCACGGAGGCACAGTTTCGGAGAACAAGAGGAGTGACCCCATCAGGTTTATAAGCCTTCCGAGAGTTTAGGCCAGCAAGGGCATGGAAAACATCACTGCGTAGAATTTTAATAGGTAGCATGAAGTAGTCAGAGGGCGCAGGAGAGGGAGGAACGAGCCCAGAATCGTCCAAGGTAAAATGTCAACATGAGGGTAATATTAAGAGGGGATGAGTGTGTTCACAGGGGAAAGGTGAAAAGAAAGGAAGAAGTGTCATAAGAGAGGAATAGGAATGGTCTTTAGTGTTTTCTACGTTAATGTGCTGCTTCGTATCACCTGTTTCTTCCTCACCTGTCAGTAGGAATACCTTTTATTTATTTATTTATTCATTTACTTATTTATTTTATTTTTTTTATTTTTCATTTGTTTTATTTATTTATTTACTGATTTACTTATGTTTGCTGCTTCTCAGACTGCACCGGAAATGAAGGTAGAAGGAGTATTGACAACTACCTGCTAATGGTAAAGGTCAGGTAGAACAAACAAACAAACAAACAAACAAACGAACGAACACACACACACACACACACACACACACACACACACACACACACACAGAGAGAGAGAGAGAGAGAGAGAGAGAGAGAGAGAGAGAGAGAGAGAGAGAGAGCCACGAGCCACTCCTCCACCCCCTTCAACACCGGCGGGACGTGGCGGGAATCGCCGTCATGAATAAAGTGAATATGTGTCGCGTGAACCACCTACACGAGCAGCGGCAGCCACCCCACTGTGCTCAAGTGAACACTCGAGCCGTCACCCACGCCCCCGAGGGAATCCTGCAGCCTGCTGTAGAACGTGGCACCAGCAGAGACAGTACATAAACACGTAAATTTACGTTGGCTGGTGGAACACTGCATTAGCCATATAGGTGGACCTGAAAGTGTTTTCCCTCCAGGGGTTCAAAAAAACAGATAAATGACTGGTTAATATGTTGGCAGGAGTGATATTATATAAGACGAGTTTGGCTTTTAGATAGGTAACAATAATAATGTTTCCTTTAGTCATTCAGAGTTACTCTTAACTATATAATGTAGTATGTAATTTGCTCTTATATTTATTTATTGTAATCCGGTATAAATAAATAAATAAATAAATAAATAAATATATATATATATATATATATATATATATATATATATATATATATATATATATATATATATATATATATATATATATATATATACAGAGAGAGAGAGAGAGAGAGAGAGAGAGAGAGAGAGAGAGAGAGAGAGAGAGAGAGAGAGAGAGAGAGAGAGAGCACATATTATTCTGAACGGTCATTCTCGTGCGTTCCTCAGCCTCCATTCAGCGACATTAAGGCTGGCAACACCTGTCATCATTACCTGCTGCTGCCCTCCCTCTCCATTGCCTTGCCCCGTCACCCCGCCTGCCTCACTACGGGCCCCTACCATCCTACCATTCCTCGGGGCGCCTCTTCCATCCTCACTCCAAGGTCACATTCACTTCGCTCGTTCTTTTTTTTTATTTATTTTTCCCTTTTTTGCTTGCCTTTCTCTCCAGTATCCCCCGTAGCCCTATGCCTCGGTCGATCCTCTCCCTCTCCCCTACTTGTGATGGATGCGAGGCCCTGCAGGGTTACCTGCGTGCGGAACTATCGAGAGAGAGAGAGAGAGAGAGAGAGAGAGAGAGAGAGAGAGAGAGAGAGAGAGAGAGAGAGAGAGAGAGAGAGAGAGAGAGAGAGAATGGTTCCACATTTCGATGGTGGGATATACTCGTAATGCTCTCTCTCTCTCTCTCTCTCTCTCTCTCTCTCTCTCTCTCTCTCTCTCTCTCTCTCTCTCTCTCTCTCTCTCTCTCTCTCTCTTGATATGTATTACGTGTGTGTTGTGGGAGGCCATATGTATGTACGTATGTATGTGTGTTTATGTGTTTGTATGATAATAAATGTGGACTTCCTCTGATTCCCTTCAGTGTGACCACCTGGCTCAGCCCTCCTCGGTCATCACCACCACGCTGATGCCTCCGTCAGGTTCCCACGCCTCCCCACACCACTCCCACCTCCTATGCCTGCCCCACGCACCCCTACACCGCCCGTGCCTCCCACACCCTCCCTCCCGCCGCGCCCTTGGGTGAGTTAGTGTTTATTACTTAGTGGGTGAGTTGCCCCCCGCCCCCAAACTCTCATTTCTTCCCCACTAACCTCTCTCTCTCTCTCTCTCTCTCTCTCTCTCTCTCTCTCTCTCTCTCTCTCTCTCTCTCTCTCTCTCTCTCTCTCTCGTTCTGACCATCGTAACACAGGTAATGGTTGTCTCGTTTACTTCAGATCAGACAATATACGTCAACACAGCCAGCCTTGCCGGTATCAGAAGAGCTGCAGCTACTCGTTCTTTCTTTGTATTATTTTGTGCTCCTTTAATGAAAGCTTCTTTGATAAATTGCCACCTTCATCTTTAGAATGGAGAGTCGAGGTGTTTATCTTTTAATAGTTTAGGAACCTTCCATACGTAACTTTATCTTTCACCACCACCACCACCACCACAACCACCATCATTACTAGCACCATCACCACCAGTAGTACTATAATCACCACCACAATCACCATCCCCACCATCACCACTACCACCACTACTAGTATTACCATCACCACCACCACTACTATCGCCATCATCACTACCACCAACACCACACACCTCACACCACATCTACGACCACTATACCACATCGCAACCACCACAACCACCACCACTCCCACCACCACCACCAATTTGTCCATGGACGCGGCAGTAGAAAGAATGTTCCCAGACTGCACCGGCGATACAGAATATTTTTATCACGACATCTCAGCGTTGTTTAAGACGATTCTGCGGTCGAGGACACATTGTAAACGTTGGTACCTGGCTGCTCCTTCACCTCCTCCTCTTCCTCTTCCTCCTCCTCCTCACTCTGTCATTTTTCTCATCTCCTTCATGTCTACACTTCAACCTCTGCCCTGTCTCAATACTAACTTGCTCTCCCCTCTACTACTTCTCCTCTTCCTTCTCCTCCTCGTCATTCATTTCTCACATCCAGTTCACGTATATTTCTCTGTCATTTTTTGTAACTTCTCATAACATTTTGCTCTCCGCATTCTGTTTTTCATTCTCTTTCTTCTCTTCGTCACTAATTTCTCACAGCCAGCTCATGTCTAAACTTCTCCGCATTTCTGTTGCCTCTCCTCATAACATTTCGCTCTCCCTTCTCTGTTTCTCATCTCCTCCTCCTCACCTCCCACCACCTCCTTTTCCATCATCAATCTAATACCATTCCACGCTTTTCCACCTTCCAAATCATCTCCCAGGCACCTTTCCTACTCCCTTCTTCCTTCCGCCTTCTCCTCCTCCTCCTCCTCCTCCTCCTCCTCCTCCTCCTCCTCCTCCTCCTCCTCCTTCTCTTCCTCCTCCTCCTCCTCCTCCTCCTCCTACTCCTCCTCTACCATCGATCTAACATAATTCCATATCTTTCCACTTTCTAGACCAGTGATTCTAGTGATAGTTTAACAAATATTCTGCATCACCAACGGGCAACACTCACACACACACACACACACACACACACACACACA
>NC_087159.1:24377500-24397500 GCF_035594125.1 Scylla paramamosain | reverse complement strand
TTTGCTATCCTCCATGACCTAGATCAATTGGTGCAACACCCTACTCGTATTTCTGACCCGAAGAGATATGCCCAACATTCTTGACCTTTTCCTGACCTCTAATCCTTCTGCTTATGCTGTCACCCTTTCTTCTCCGTTGGGCTCCTCCGATCACAATCTCATATCTTTATCTTGTCCTATCACTCCAATCCCTCCTCAGGATCCCACTAAGCGAAGGTGCCTCTGGCGTTTTGCCTCTGCTAGTTGGGGGTACCAGAGGAGTTATTTTGCTGATTTTCCCTGGAATGACTACTGCTTCCGTGTCAGAGACCCTTCTTTGTGTACTGAGCGCATAACAGAGGTGATAGTGTCTGGCATGGAGGCGTACATTCCTCACTCTTTTTCTCGTCCTAAACCTTCTAAACCTTGGTTTAACACAGCTTGTTCTCGTGCTATACATGATAGAGAGGTGGCCCACAAAAGGTACTTAAGCCTTCCATCACCAGAATCTCATGCACTTTATATTTCTGCCCGGAACCATGCCAAGTCTGTTCTCCAACTAGCCAAAAACTCCTTCATTAACAGAAAATGTCAAAACCTTTCAAGATCTAACTCCCCTCGTGATTTCTGGCATCTAGCCAAAAATATCTCCAGTAACTTTGCTTCTTCTTCTTACCCTCCTCTACTTCAACCAGATGGCACCACTGCTATCACATCTATTTCTAAAGCTGAACTCTTTGCTCAAACCTTTGCTAAAAACTCTACCTTGGACGATTCTGGGCTTGTTCGTCCCTCTCCTCCACCCTCTGACTACTTCATGCCACGTATTAAAATTCTTCGCAATGATGTTTTCCATGCCCTCGCTGGCCTAAACCCTCGGAAGGCTTATGGACCTGATGGGGTCCCTCCTATTGTTCTCCGAAACTGTGCCTCCGTGCTTGCACCTTGCCTAGTTAAACTCTTTCAGCTCTGTCTGTCAACATCTACCTTTCCTTCTTGCTGGAAGTTTGCCTACATTCAACCTGTTCCTAAAAAGGGTGACCGTTCTAATCCCTCAAACTACCGTCCTATTGCTTTAATTTCCTGCTTATCTAAAGTTTTTGAATCTATCCTGAACAGGAAGATTCTTAAACATCTATCACTTCACAACCTTCTATCTGATTGCCAGTATGGGTTCTGTCAAGGCCGCTCTACTGGTGATCTTCTGGCTTTCCTTACTGAGTCTTGGTCATTCTCTTTTAGAGATTTTGGTGAAACTTTTGCTGTTGCCTTGGACATATCAAAAGCCTTTGATAGAGTCTGGCACAAAGCTTTGATTTCCAAACTACCCTCCTACGGTTTCTATCCTTCTCTCTGTAACTTCATCTCAAGTTTTCTTTCTGACCGTTCTATTGCTGCTGTGGTAGACGGTCACTGTTCTTCTCCTAAATCTATTAACAGTGGTGTTCCTCAGGGTTCTGTCCTGTCACCCACTCTCTTCCTATTATTTTCATTAATGATCTTCTAAACCAAACTTCTTGTCCTATCCACTCCTATGCTGATGATACCACCCTGCACTTTTCCACGTCTTTTCATAGACGTCCAACCCTTCAGGAGGTAAACATATCACGCAGTGAAGCCACAGAACGCCTGACTTCTGATCTTTCTAAAATTTCTGATTGGGGCAGAGCAAACTTGGTATTGTTCAATGCCTCAAAAACTCAATTCCTCCATCTATCAACTCGACACAACCTTCCAGACAACTATCCCCTCTTCTTCAATGACACTCAACTGTCCCCCTCTTCTACACTGAACATCCTCGGTCTGTCCTTTACTTATAATCTGAACTGAAAACTTCACATCTCATCTCTAGCTAAAACAGCTTCTATGAAGTTAGGTGTTCTGAGACGTCTCCGCCAATTTTTCTCACCCCCCCAGCTGCTAACTCTGTACAAGGGCCTTATCCGTCCATGTATGGAGTATGCTTCACATGTCTGGGGGGGTTCCACTCATACTGCTCTTCTAGACAGGGTGGAATCAAAAGCTTTTCGTCTCATCAACTCCTCTCCTCTAACTGACTGTCTTCAGCCTCTCTCTCACCGCCGCAATGTTGCATATCTAGCTGTCTTCTACCGCTATTTTCATGCTAACTGCTCTTTTGATCTTGCTAACTGCATGCCTCCCCTCCTTCCGCGGCCTCGCTGCACAAGACTTTCTTCTTTCTCTTACCCCTATTCTGTCCACCTCTCTAACGCAAGAGTTAACCAGTATTCTCAGTCATTCATCCCTTTCTCTGGTAAACTCTGGAACTCCCTGCCTGCTTCTGTATTTTCACCTTCCTTTGACTTGAATTCCTTCAAGAGGGAGGTTTCAAGACACTTATCCACCAATTTTTGACCACTGCTTTGACCCTTTTATGGGACTGGTATCTCAGTGGGCATTTTTTTTTATTAGATTTTTGTTGCCCTTGGCCAGTATCCTTCCTACATAAAAAAAAAAAAAAGGTTGCTAGTGCTGAGTTATTAGGGAACCCTAAAAAAGATTAGGTAGATTCATGGATAAGGAGGACAAATGGAAACAGGTTGATATGTTTCATACAGACTGCCACGTGCAGGCCTGGTGGATTCTTGCAGCTTCCCTTATTTTCTTACATTCTTATGTTCTTACGAAGCGAGGTGGTGTGAATTGATATAATGATGATAATGCGGACATAAGAGTCTAAGACGGAAAGAAATAATGAAAGAGAGAGAAGAGACTGATAAGAATGAGAGAGAGAGAGAGAGAGAGAGAGAGAGAGAGAGAGAGAGAGAGAGAGAGAGAGAGAGAGAGAGAGAGAGAGAGAGAGAGAGAGAGAGGTGAAGACTGTCGAAAACGATGACCAAAAATAGACATGGGAAAAAAGATGTCTAAAAAAAAGGAGTCGGCAAAAGACGACACAGAAGTCTTCTCATTAGGGCTTCATTCAAATCACAAGTAAAATTAGCACAGCTGAGAAGAGCTGGAGACGGACTGGCTAGTAAACATAAGTCAAGTTGAATACTAAACGTATCAAGAGTTGTAAAACAAAAAATAGAGGCAATATCTGAACTATGAATATTATAATAATTACATTACAATTTCAAATGACATTTGAAAACTTCAGAAATTTTAACACCATTTCTCATTGATGTAGAGAAGCATGTACTCCATATCCCAAAATTATACGATGTGTTGAAAAAAAGTATCGAGCTTTGCTGGACTTTTTATCATCATAAAGGGATTGTACTGCTAGATTTATTATTATATAAGAATGATGTATATTAATATCGAAATAACTATAACTAAATAATTTTACGATAACGAATTTGATATACGACAACGAAGCGAAAGATTATTACGATGCGCGTGACGAAGATAATGATGCAATGAGTTTGCACGATAAGGATGCGATGCAAGTTTCCACAATAACGATGTGAACTTCCACGATAACGATGCGAGTTTCTACGATAACGATGTGAGTTTCCACGATAACGATCCACAATAACGATGCTAGTTTCTACGATAACGATACAAGTTTCCATGATAACGATGCGAGTTTCCAGTTTGCACGGTAACGATGCGATTCCAATTTCCACGATAACGATGTGGATGGAGACGATAACGGTGAGGACGATGGCGATAACGAAACGATACTTACCTATTTAGGTACTAGGACGAACCCTTTTTCCCCCCCTAAGGGCCCTTTCCAGTCCCGTGCGTGTGAGGGCAGGAGTGATGCAACCTTGGAGCGCCTCACACGGGCCGCCATGAGCAATGAACCACCACACTACTCCCCAACCTCTGTCACGTGCTTGGAAAGTGATGGGACCAAGCCCATTGTTTTTCTTAGCGCGGGAGGGAATGACCTTGATAAGGTCAGGAGTAAGGAACTGTTCGGGAGGTTTCGACAGGCTTTGGAGAGGATTAGGGACAAGGGAGGGATCCCTGGGTTGTGTGGTGTCTTGCCGAGGAGGGGAGTTGGTGCTGAGTGGCTGTCCAGGGCTATTACAGTGAATCGCAGGCTCGCGAGTCATTGTAAGAGTAATGGATGGACGTTCATCGACAGCTGGGACCTTTTCCATGGTAAGGGACACCTTGTACGCCAGGGATGGAGTGCATTTATCACGCCAGGGTGTTCGGGTTTTGGCCGGAACACTCGAGCGGGAGGCAACTGCACTCCAGGGCTTTTTTTCGTTAGTTAGGAGGGAAGAAGAGCTTGTGAGATCAAAACGAAGGACAAATTAGTTAAATCTAGAAAGGTAACTAGCTCAGGGAAGGTGAGAAATAGCTTAAGTGTTTACTACACAAACTGTAGACGTATTTTTAATAAAATATCATTGATTCAACAGAAAATTGGTTACATGTCAGGAAAAGTATTTAATCCAAAGGTTAAAATAGATGATTATATACTGTTCTATAAAGACAGGGAAAACAGGAGAGGAGGAGGCGTCGCATTATACGTTAGGGACACATTACAGTGTTGTATTAATAGTAGAATCAAAACAGATAGCAAAACAGAGTCGATATGGGTAGATATAAAGGAAAGATTACAGTCAATAGTACTGGGAGTAGTGTACAGGCCACCGAACAGTATAAAGGAAATTAACACCTTTCTGTGGCAGGAAATAAATAGAGCAGGCAGGTACAGTCAGGTATGTGTGGTAGACTTAAATTTTAGGAACATCGACTGGAGCCTGATGGTGGGTAACAAGGAAGCAGAGGAATTTCTTAAGATAATTCAGGATATTTTTTTTTAGACGCGTAGTCGTAGAACCCACAAGGGGGAACAATATTCTAGATTTAATTCTTACTAACAGGGAGGAAGCAGTCACGCAGGTAGAGGTTGGAGGACAGCTAGGTAACAGTGACCATTGTGAAATTAGGTATAATTTAAAATGGGAAGAAACTTTTAGAAGCAAAAATACTAGTAAAATACTTGACTTTAGGAGAGCAGATTTTGAGGAATTAAAAAGGTACCTCCAAGCAATTGACCGGCAACGGATGCAGGGTGAGGTCAGGTCTGGGACGGAGTTGAGAGAGATAAGGCAGGATGAGAGAGGTGAGGTGAGGCGTGATGGTGTTGGACAAGAGGAGGGAAGATGTGTCCGGAAGAGAGAGAGAGAGAGAGAGAGAGAGAGAGAGAGAGAGAGAGAGAGAGAGAGAGAGAGAGAGAGAGAGAGAGAGAGAGAGAGAGAGAGAGAGAGAGAGAGAGAGAGAGAGAGAGAGAGAGACACACACACGCACACACACACACGTCCAACAATGTTACAGGCAACACCTATCTGCTTCTGCTCATATACATGGCTACCACTCGGATATTATCATAATGGATACAGAAACGTTGAAGGTGCTTTTCAGCTCGCAAGATAAGGTGTTTCAAAATGCACTCTTTTTCTCGACCTAAACCTTCCAAACCTTGGTTTAACACAGCTTATTCTCGTGTTATACATGATAGAATGGTGGCCCACAAAAAAGTATTTAAGCCTTCCATCACCAGAATCTCATGCACTTTATATTTCTGCTCGGAACCATGCCAAGTCTGTTCTCCAACTAGCCAAAAACTCCTTCATTAACAGAAAGTGTCTAAATCTTTCAAGATCTAACTCCCCTCGTGACTTCTGACATCTAGCCAAAAATATCTCCAATAACTTTGCTTTTTCTTCTTTCCCTCCTTTATTTCAACCAGATGGCACAACTGCTATCACATCTATCTCTAAAGCTCTTTGCTCAAACCTTTGCTAAAAACTCTACCTTGGACGATTCTAGGCTTGTTCCTCCCTCTCCTCCACCCTCTGACAACTTCATGCTACCTATTAAAATTCTTCGCAATGATCTTTTCCATGTCCTCGCTGGCCTAAACCCTCGGAAGATTTATGGACCTGATGGGTTACCTCCTATTGTTCTCCGAAACTGTGCCTCTGTTCTTGCACCTTGCCTAGTCAAACTCTTTTCAGCTCTGTCTGTCAACATCTACCTTTCCCTCTTGCTGGAAGTTTGCCTACATTCAGCCAGTTCCTAAAAAGGGTGACCGTTCTAATCCCTCAAACTAATGTCCTATTGCTTTAATTTCCTGCCTATCTAAAGTTTTTGAATTTATCCTCAACAGGAAGATTCTTAAACATCTATCATTTCACAACCTTCTATCTGATCGCCAGTATGGGTTCCGTCAAGGCCGCTCTACTGGTGATCTTCTGGCTATCCTCACTGAGTCATGGTCATCCTCTTTTAGAGATTTTGGTGTAACTTTTGCTGTTGCCTTGGACATATCGTAAGCTTTTGATAGAGTCTGGCACAAAGCTTTGATTTCCAAACTACCCTCCTACGGTTTCTATCCTTCTCTCTGTAACTTCATCTCAAGTTTCCTTTCTGACCGTTCTATTGCTGCTGTGGTAGACGGTCACTGTTCTTCTCCTAAATCTATTAACAGTGGTGTTCCTCAGGGTTCTGTCCTGTCACCCACTCTCTTCTTATTATTCATCAATGACCTAAATCAAATTTCTTGCCCTATCCACTCCTACGCTGATGATACCACCCTGCACTTTTCCATGTCTTTTCATAGACGTCCAACCCTTCAGGAAGTAAACAGTTCACGCAGGGAAGCCACAGAACGCCTGACTTCTGATCTTTCTAGAATTTCCGATTGGGGCAGAGCAAACTTGGTATTGTTCAGTGCCTCAAAAAACTCAATTCCTCCATCTATCAACTCAACACAACCTTCCAGACAACTATCCCCTCTTCTTCAATGACACCCAACTGTCCCCCTCTTCTACACTGAACATCCTCGGTCTGTCCTTTACTTATAATCTGAACTGGAAATTTCATATTTCATCTCTAGCTAAAACAGCTTCTATGAAGTTAGGTGTTCTGAGACGTCTCCGCCAGCTTTTCTTACCTCACCAGCTGCTAAGTCTGTACAGGGGCCTTATCCGTCCATGTATGGAGTATGCTTCACATGTCTGGGGAGAGTTCCACTCATACCGCTCTTCTAGACAGGGTGGAATCAAAAGCTTTTCGTCTCATCAGCTCCTCTTCTCTAACTGACTGTCTTCAACCTCTCTCATCGCTACAATGTTGCATCTCTAGCTGTCTTCTATCGCTATTTTCATGCTAACTGCTCTTTTGATCTTACCAACTGCATGCCTCCCCTCTTTCCGCGGCCTCGCTGCACAAGACTTTCTTCTTTCTCTCACCCCTATTCTGTCCACCTCTCTAATGCAAGAGTTAACCAATATTCTCAATCATTCATCCCTTTCTCTGGTAAGCTCTGGAAGTCACTGCCTGCTTCTGTATTTCCACCTTCCTATGACTTGAATTCCTTCAAGAGAGAAGTTTCAAGACATTTATCCTTCAGGTTTCGACTACCGCTTTGGACCCTTTTCTGGGACTCTCATCTCAGTGGGCTCTTTTTTTATTGAATTTTTTATTGCCCTTGGTCAGTGTCCCTCCTACATAAATAAATAAATAAATAAATAAATCAGATAAACATAAAATGCCGAGGAAGAGATCAGAGAAAGTCACGCAGCTCTGAACTTGTATGTATTGGATGGCAAGTCTTTGTCAACATTATCCAGGAGAAAAACAATAACGAACATTAATAACATTCAGTCAGACAGGATATTACACTTCCTCTTCTACAAACATGTCATGGGTGTATGATATCCTCTTTTTATATACCTGTTCCTTACTTTCTCTTTTCTCATATTTTGTACTTTGCTTATAACTATCTCACTTATGTCCCCCATGGGGAGTTTACGTGGTGTTCTATCACTGGGGCATTGGACGGTGGAGTCTCAGTTCGCTCGAGCTAAGAGAGGGATTGGAGTCATGCAGTCATGTGCCGCTGCCGCCACCGTCAGACGTTCATTTTGCTGTTCTAGACAATGGAACTTCTCATTTTAAACATTACTGATTCTTTTTTTAATGAAGTGATGTTACTCAATGATTATACGGTCCTAAAATATAAAGCAGAACAAAATTATATGAAGTATGATAACCTGGCAACTTTAGTGTCCGGCTCAGCAAGATGACTTGCCTAAACTCCAGTAGATCTTTCTCTATACATGAGTAATGCAGGTCTATATAAAATCTCTATCTACTTAACATACCTGCTTGGCTTCGGCAGTCCTGCTTCACTTTGACCATAAATGCATATTCGAAAAGAAAGGAAAAGAAAAAAAGAATCCGCCACGCACGAACACCACAACAACAGCCACACTGAGTGGAGAGAGTCGTAGCGCTTCGGTTCCCGTCCCAGAGCCATTCGGTACCTGAACGATACATAAACCTTAAAATAGTCTAAAAGATTAATTTTCAGGTTAAATATAACGTCCTGATTTTCTTGTGATTGTTTTTTGCGTGAGAGAGAGAGAGAGAGAGAGAGAGAGAGAGAGAGAGAGAGAGAGAGAGAGAGGAGAGAGAGAGAGAGAGAGAGAGAGAGAGAGAGAGACGCATAAATAAAAAAACACTTTTTTCATGTCACGACGTCTTGGCCGGCCTCTTCACGCGTAAAAAGAAAAAAAAAAAGACATAGACACATCATCAATAAGCAACGTCTGGTAAAACTTTGGTGCCCCTGACGGACTAATGGCCGCGATATTATCTGGCTCGTGAAGAGCCAGGTGGTGATGATGGTGCAGTGCGGCCGAGGACCGGTAGTGGGGGTGGTGGTGGCGGTGATGGTGGCGTGGTAGTGGTGGTAGTGGTACACGCAGGACCCTGATTAATGACACTAATTAACCTGGTGGACCGAGGTACTTGAGGAAGGCACCGTGAGCCGTCACACTTACCCATCACAATGGTGTTGCTGAGGTGACTCAGATGCTCCACTTTCTTTTTCACATCTACGGAGTCTTCTTTAAAAAAACGATTCCCAACCTACCCGAACTTAACTTAATCCAGCCTAACCAAACTTAACCTAACCTAACCTAACCTAAACGCTTTTTAACCTAACTTATCAGATCCAAACACTTTCTGCCCTTTTTCATAGTTACTTATCTGCCAGTACTTATCGATTCATGCCCTCTTTCCTAATGATAAATTAGATAGTAATGATAATAAATTAAATAAAAAGTGGTTATTTCCTGCTTCCCTACACACATTTTTTTTCCTCTGTGTACCTGTTGCACAATCTGTTCTTGTATACATCAGCGTTTCACCTCCCTAAACACCTCCTAACAAAAGTAAACAACTTCCCTAACCCAGGCTTACAGAGCTAGTCAGTCAGTCAGTCACTCTCTCTCCCTCTCTCCCTCTCTCCCTCTCTCTCTCTCTCTCTCTCTCTCTCTCTCTCTCTCTCTCTCTCTCTCTCTCTCTCCTCGCTAAGATTCTCTCCAGGTTAATAACAACGAAGTCCTAAGTAGCATCAATATAACAGAAAGTGACGTGTCAAAATGCACTGATAAACTTAAAGTTAGGAAGTCACCCGGGCCTGACACGATCTCAACCCGCATCTTAAAAGAAGCAAATCAGAATTAGTTAAACCACTAACCCTATTGTTCAACAAATCCTTGCAGTCCAGTACAATGCCTTATGAGTGGAAGCCCGCTAACGTAACTCCGATTTTCAAAAAAAGGCAGTAAATCTTTACCATGTAATTACCGGCCAATTAGCTTAACCTCAGTCGTATGCAAAATGCTTGAAACACTATTAAGAGATAAACTCGTTAATCACTTAGAAGAAAACAACTTACTTAAAAATTCTCAACACGGCTTCCGCAACAAACGCTCTTGTTTGACGAACCTCTTAGACTTCTATGATATTCTGAACCAGTGCGACGAGAGTAAAGCGGTAGATATGATATATCTTGATTTTCAAAAGGCCTTCGACAAAGTCCCCCACAAACGCTTACTGATTAAATTAAAATCACACGGTATCCAAGGCGACGTGTTACGATAGGTTGAAAACTGGCTAAACAACCGTAAACAAAGAATAGTAATAAATGGAAAAGCATTCAAGTGGACTAACGTAACCAGCGGGGTACCACAGGGATCAGTCTTAGGACTTGTTCTCTTCCTTGTTTATATCAACGACACAGATGAGGATGTTACCAGTATAATATCGAAGTTTGCTGATGACACCAAAACTGCGAATTCCTTAGTCTCTAATGAACAAGTAACAGAAATGCAGAAAAATCTAGACAAAATGGCTGAGTGGGGGCAAACCTGGCAGATGAGTTTCAATGCAGATAAGTGCAAAGTGCTTCACATAGGGTATAGAAACGAGAAAGCAAAGTATATTTTAAATGGTACCAAACTTAAAAGTGTTGACATCGAAATTGATTTAGGAGTGACAATATCGAGTGGCTTAAAACCTAGCCAGCAATGTTCAGAAGTCGTAAAGAAAGCAAATAAGGTAATTGGCTTAATCGGCAGATCTTTTGAATATAAATTTAAGGGTACAATCCTCACTCTGTATATTGCGTTCCAGCATGGTGCCCCTACTACCAGAAAGACATTGATAAATTAGAATGAGTTCAGCGTAGAGTAACAAAAATGATACCAAGCCTAAGAACAAATCATACGAAGAGAGTCTTAAAGAATTAAATCTTTTCCCATTAACACAAAGAAGACTAAGAGGCGACTTAATACAGGTGTTTAAAATCATCAAAGGCATTGATAACATGGACTGCAGTAAATATTTCACGATGTACTCTTCAAATTACACGTGAGGAAACGGTTGCAAAATTGTTGGGAAATCCTTCAACTCTCATGAATCAAATTTTTTTTTTTTTTCCATCGAGTAGTAAATCTATGGAATGGGCTTCCTCGAGACATGAAAGACTGCAACACCGTCGAGACTCTTTAAACGCTGTCTTGATAAATATCTTGCCTGCAATCCGCGGCTAACAGCGTTTGTTTGTTAGTGATTAACTTCCTTGCCCTCAGGAAATGTGGGCACCTCACTTCATGTATTTTCTTTCTTTCCTATGAAATTTCCTTCGTTTTTTTTTTTTTTTTCCCCCTCTAATCCCGTAAAGTATTTCTTTCCGACCTGTTTTTCCTGTACGGCTTATGCCGGAGGGAGTGGAGGGTGATACAGGAAGCCTTTGTGGGCCCTTTGCTTAATGAGAGACAGGCTCCTCCACTCTCTGGTTACGTCTCTTATGTCCATCCCGTCAGGAACGGCCTCATTACGTACGTCCACTCCTCGGTACAGCACCAGCTACTCCATACCTCTGTTGATGCAGACATGACCTTCCAGCTGCTAGAGGTGGCAATGGGATGTGACAAGTTGAGATTATGCAATGTCTATTCTGTCCCGGGGGAGAATGAACTTGGCTGTCTTGCCCTTACCTACGCTGCTTGGTTTTATCTACATGGGAGACTTTAATGCCCGCCACCCTGATCTTGGTGATTTTTGACATACACCTTATCGGAATGGGCCTTGACTGCTAAATTACGTCCGCCGCTACAGACTCACGCTCTCGGATACTGGTGGTGGCACCCACTCTCGTGGAGGTACACTGGATCACATCTTTACGTCAGGACTGGTGGCATCTCGTCTTAAGTACTTCTCTGTCCCTGTACTTTTCACTGACCATGTTGCCCTCGGCCTCCGTTACTCAGTGCTTGGTACACCCACCTCCTCTCACGCCCGCACCTGCATCCGGATATGTCCTAAATATTGCCCGACATATATCTCTTACATGACTATTTTGCTTCCTACTTTCAATAGTCATTCCCCTGATGAACTGTATTCATCACTGGTGCAGTCAACACACAAGTTCTACTCTCAGTATGTCACCAGACCTCACCTTGCCCGTCGTCCTGGACCTCGCACAGGGACATTTGATGACCGTGTGCTTCAGGCTGAGAGAAAAGCGGTGGAGCATGCCCTTGCTTTCCAAAGACATCCCACTCCTGCACATCTTTACATGTATCAGACGTTTCGTGACGAGTTAATTGGCCTACATCAGTGTGTCCAGAATGACTCTTGGTCTGCCTTCACTGACAGCATCAATCATCTCACCAGCGTGGGTTCTATGTGGCATAAGATCAACAGGATCATAAAGAAACGGCCTCGTTCTGCTCTCCATCACAGTCCAATGGAATATGCTCAGTCCCTTATAGACACCTGGTCTGAACAGTCACGGTTTGGTAATCTTCCAGCGCCTGTTCGAGATGCCCTTTCATCTCAGGTTGACCTTCGCTCACTCCGCTTAGTGGATGCTTTGCTGCAGGCAGACGAGGAGGATAACGTGCCCATCATGCCCCATAAGCTTCAGCGCGCCCTCGCTACTAGTACGGATTCTGCTCCTGGTGAGGACGGGATCACCTACTCTGTCTTATGGCTTCTCCAGAAGGTCCCTGGCAACCCTCTCCTTCAGCTCTTTAACTTGTGCTTTCATAGGGGCTACGTGCCACGGGCCTGGATATCCAGCATTATAGTGCCCATACTTAAGCCTGGCACTGATAGATTTCGCCCCATTTCCCTGACCTCGTGCTTTAGCAAAATTTTTGAGGGCATCCTCCTCAATCGCCTGATGTTCCGGCTTCATCCCAAGCTTTCCCCGCATCTGTATGGTTTTGTCTCGGCGAGGGACTCACCACTGCCTTCTCGAGCTTTACACGCGTCTTTCACCAACCAGTGTTGTCGCATTCATTGATCTCAAGAGTGCCTTTGATGTTGCAAACAGGGAAATTATACTTGATCAGCTTGTAGATTTTGGTGTCAAGGGAAATTTGTTGAGATGGATAAGAGGTTACCTGAGCAACAGAACTGCTCGAGTCCTATTTAAAGGCACATGCAGTACCTCTAAGAGCCTCGACTTGGGTACTCCACAGGGTGGTGCTCTAAGTCCGTTTCTTTTCAGTATCCTTATCCACCGACTTCTCTCCCTTATTCCTGACATTCCTGGCACTACGGTCACTTGTTATGCTGATGATGTCTGCATCCACTCTGCCTCACCCCAGGATCTTCAGGTCTACCTTCACGCCTTTGCTACGTCATCAGCTGCCTGTGGCCTTATCATTTCACCTGACAAGATTAGGATCCGCAACACTACCAGTCTTCACCATAGGAGGCAATGTTATTCCTCGCTGCACGCAGTACACTTACTCAGGTGCTCCCGTTCGTGTCACCTCAACAATACCTACACGGCAACACATTCATCCAATTGTTCAGGACCTATTACACAGACTGGAGCGGCGCTTCATCCCTCTTAAGTGGCTTGCCAACAACGTGAGAGGAGTTTCTATCCCTGTTCTTAAAACCATCTACATAGCGTTCCTCCGTTCTGTCATTGATTATCTTTCTCCCGCCCTCTGCCAGCTTTCCAGGACAGCACTGCAGCCCCTTGATAAATTTCAAAACAGAGTCATGCGATTTATCTTGGGCTGTCCTGCCTCCACCAGAACTGTCAACATGCTGTCTGAACTCAATTTGGTACCACTTGTTGATAGAATATACGCCAATGTCACTTACCTCAGCATCAAGTGTCTTCATTTCCCCCGTCTGGCTCCTCACTACTCCAATGTCATCCTAGCCGCACTCAACCCCGATTTGCCCATGCCTCTGCTTCGGACAGGTGGACGCAATCTTATCCGCATGGTGTGTGCTGACTTCCGGAGGCTGGCCATTGATATTCCTGCTGCTGAGGTTGCCCCTGGTTTGCCACCCTGGAGAGTACCTCTCTCAACCGTCTTCTTTACTTCCACGTCTAAAGCGGCCCATCCCCTATTTCAGAAACAGTTGGCCCTGGAGACCATCGACAGCGTGTCTGCCTCGGTTCCCTCAGCACATCACCTATATGTTGATGGCTCCTTGTAGGCGGACGGGAGTGCTGCGTGTGCTGTGTTTTCCCCCACTGTGGAGCCGCCGGGGGTGGATGGGTGGATCCAGACTTCTCAAGTCCTACCTACTGTGAGCTGAATGGTCTGTTGGATGCTGTCACCCTCCTTACTGAGCGGCGACTGAATGGGGTGATTATCTGCGACTCCAAGCCTGCTCTTCTCGCTCTTTTCTCTTCAAGACCTACCTATGATCATGTCGTGCAGGATATATTGTGTCGGTTGGCCAGTGCTAGTGATAATTCATGGGTTGTGTCCTTTTTATGGGTGCCATCTCACGTGGGCCTCGCAGGTAATGACATTGTGGACGGTCTTGCAAAGGCTGCGTGTACTCTCGATTTGCCTGCTGTGCGTGCCCCAATCTCGTTCCGGTGTTATAAGCACATCTTGTTCTCTGCCATACACGCCCTGACAGTGACTCGTAGGGACGCCGAGCATGCTAACAGTGTTTCTATCCAACACTATGATAGTTTCATTGATGTCCCACATAAATATCGTCGCCACGGACTCATGGTGCGAAGACACAATGTGGTGAGTGCAAGGCTTCGGTTAGGTTACCGACCAATATGGTAAATCTCCCAGGCTGAGGATATGCCTCACTTCTCCACCTTCAGACTGTGTCACTTCGTCAATGCCAACACTCTCCAACATTATTGTCTCGCCTGCCCTGCACTGAGAAACTTATTGCCGCAGGACCAGGATCTGATTTCTGTATACAAATATCTCCTACAAGACGATCATTTGGATTGATACTGATGAGATATCGGTATTTTGGTGGCTATTAATTGTACATTTTATTTTTTTTTCTATTTTGATATTTTGTGTGTGTGTGTGTGTGTGTGTGTGTGTGTGTGTGTGTGTGTGTGTGTGTGTGTGTGTGTGTGTATTCTATAGGTTCCACTGCGTCCTGTGTGACACGCTTCTATTTTGTACTTAATTATGTACTTTGTTTGACGCCACTGGGGTGCAATAAATTTATCAAATCAAATCTCTCTCTCTCTCTCTCTCTCTCTCTCTCTCTCTCTCTCTCTCTCTCTCTCTCTCTCTCTCTCTCTCCCGAAACCGTGTGAGATAGCGAGAAAAATCACCTGTCACCTGGTGGGAAACTTTCAATCAAGATTTCCGTGGTATGTGGGTCGAGGAAAGGTGAAGAGAGGGGGGAGGGGGAAGGAGCCAAGAGAAGAGAGAGGGATGGGGAAGAGGCAGAGGGGGTCGAGGAAAGTGGGCCACCAGCACCGAAGAGTGGGTAGCAGCAGATTGACACACCTCCGCCTGCCTACCTGAATCTTCCTCTAAAATACACTCACACAAGCAAAGCGCGTGCGGTCCTGCACATACACACCCACCCATCCACCCACCCACACACACACACACACACACACACACACACACAACTTTCAAAATCCAAATGGTTCAATAACTTCCATATAATCCATCCAATCAATTTAGGGGCCTGAACAAACTTAAGGAATACTAGGAGTGATGACTTATTGGCAGTAAAGGCAAGGGTTGGAAGGGGAGGATGGACACGGCAGAGCAGAGGGAGGGATGGGGACGGCAGAACAATGGCATTTAGAGTTATGAACGAAGCTTGATGTGGTGTTTACTACATATAACAAACTCACTGTTAGTATCCATACATAAATAATACCTTCCCCTTCCCCTCCTTTTTCCAGGCTAAAGTCGGGAAACACGTGTTCCTGTTTATATAGCAACACTTCGCGCCTGGCAGCATATTTCCCAAGTCTGGAAGAGTAAGTGCCAATCATTCTTGAACATGCTAGACTGGTTTAGGTTAGGCTAGGTTAGGTTTAGGATAAGCTGTAGGTGTGACAAGTGTGTAACTGTCTGGGAATCACAATAAGAGTATTTCCGAGAATCTTCTGTGGCTGATTTCGGAGCTACAGCCGGCCGTCATCACAGACGACCATAATCATATACTCGCATAGACCGGAAAAATGCCGCAGGCCATCTCACTACTACACCGCAGGGGAACACAAGTAAACAAACGGTGGTCGCGCGCGCGCGGCGTGTGTGCGTGCGTGCATGCGTGCGTGGGAGCAAGAGAGAGAGAGAGGAGAGAGAGAGAGAGAGAGAGAGAGAGAGAGAGAGAGAGAGAGAGAGAGAGAGAGAGAGAGAGAGAGAGAGAGAGAATATTTGATATTCGATATTTTATTGGACTCAATACAATTACAATCATATTGTACACACAAGGAATAAAACGTCAAGCCTAGACCCGCTGAGCAGAGACTACAATGTTTAAAGGAAAAAATGTAATGATATACGTAATCACACATAAAAATGCCCTATGGTTAAGATCAAAGTATAATACCAGTTCTTACTAATTTATATCAGATACGATGCCCATGTGGGATCTGCGATATCAATCTGATTTTTAGACCGTGGTGAAGTTGTGTGGTTTTGTTCCTATCTTGTGTGTGTGTGTGTGTGTGTGTGTGTGTGTGTGTGTTTGTAAGTACGTAAATAAAAAAGTTTATTGTCATTTACATATCACAGATTATAAATACAAGTTATCAGTTAGCAGCATAAGATAAAGCCTGTCGAACCGAGGCTCTCTGAAAGACAATATTATTTTTTTAATTAATGAATGCATGAGTACAGGCAAACTCATTCAGATAAATTTATAGTAATCTGTGATTATAAAACAACAAAGAGAAAAGTGAATAATAATTCATACTTTAGATATACATGCTAAAAACAAATAATTAAGTAAATTTTAGATAAAACAAAAATACTTATCACAATGCAATATTATTCCTAATAAAATCATTACATAATAATAATGATAATAATAATAATAATAATAATAATAATAATAATAATAATAATAATAATAATAATAATAATAATAAGAGTAATAATAATAATAATAATAATAGTAATAATAATAATAATAATAATAATAATAATAATAATAATAATAATAATAAGAAGAAGAAGAAGAAGAAGAAGAAGAAGAAGAAGAAGAAGAAGAAGAAGAAGAAGAAGAAGACGAAGACGAAGACGAAAACGACGACGACGACGAAGACGAAGAAGAAGAAGAAGAAGAAGAAGAAGAAGAAGAAGAAGATAAACAAAAAATCTCTTTTACTATTTCTATTTCTACTGCTAGCTAATATAAGTTCTGTTAACTTATCAAAAAAAAAAAAAAAAAACTATTTATGAGACAAACTTTTTTATTTATTTTTTATTTATTTATAACTTAACTTGGAGGTCTGTAGACACAAAAAGGCCAAATATGTTTTGTCCATAATTACAACATCAGCACCCAAGCATTTCAGTGGAGAGTTCATGTTTGGAGGACCGGTAGATACTGGTGACTGAAAAAATACTATCAATATAGACTCACCACGCTTCCACCATTCCTACTTCTACAGTTATCATATATTATATAATGGAGCAAGCATCAAGTCTTGTTTCAGAAAGTCTTATGATATCAGGTTGTATACTTGTATTGAGAGTATCAATAAAATATTATAGATTAGAAGGTACACTACGTATATTCATAGTAAGTACTGTTAAAGTATAATTATTTACCTGCTGAGGAAATCAATTAAGGAATATGTATTTAGATTTTGGGATATCCGCATGTCTCATTTGAATGTAAAACTTATTTACGTCTAATTCATTGTTATATTTATCATCTAATATATGAAGAGGATGAAAATTTATGTTACATAAGTAATTATTTAAGGAAAAATATCAAGTAGTTGCTTAAACCATGGTCATTTAAAGAAGTCAAGGATAATTTGTCAGAGTCCATTAAGGAAGAAAAAGTCAGTTATTTATTTATTCTATTTATTTATTTTTTTTTTCTACTGACAATGATATACCTATATTTTCTTACGTTTTTTTTTTTTTTTTTTTTTTCCTGGTAGCGATGAGTATTATCTGGGATGTTTGTCAATTTTCTTCTTGTCCGCACCCGAGTCGACACTGCCACATCGCCAGGAGTAACTTTCGAGACTCCCAGGACATTAGTCATAGCACCGCATGAAAGCCAGGCACCACCAGCACCACTGTCGCCGGAGGCCAAGTCCTCTTAAAGCGTTACATCAGCACCAGCTGATGTCAGTCCCCATGGACCACCATGTTTAGTGTGTCCAGAAGTACCACCAGGCCCAGAATCACTAGAGGCTCTGACTCCAGGTGCAGCCGCTTCACCAGCCGCTCCACCAGCACCAACTTGTGTTGAGCGTCCATAAGCACCACCAGCTACTGAACCACTTGAAGCTCCAACGCCACACGCAGTTGTCATATATTATGGTGGTGCCAGCACCAACTCCACCCGCTCCACCAACACCAGCACCGTCCAGCGTCGAGCATCCAGAAGCACCACCGGCTACTGAACCATTCGAAGCTTCGACTCCACACGCAGTCGTTCCACCACTACCAGCACCAGCACCAGCTGCTATTGAACCGTGGTTGCTGGGTTGAGTGTTTCGGTCTCGTATGACAAGGGTCGTGTATCTGAACTATGCAATCTTGCCATCTAATCTTGCTTGTTTCATCTGTATCAATTAACTATTTTTAATTACTTGTAACACTGGACACAGGTCTTCATTAATTTAAATTCCCATTCCTTTTTAACTTCCTTGCATTACGTATAACAACTTAACGATCTCCAAATTTCTTGAATCTTACCACGATAGGTCTTGATCGAGAATGATTTACAGGTCCAACTCGGTGAGTTCATTCCAGATTAATTGGTCGTAGTTGGAGCTTATCAGTGAACAACTGTTTCACTGTTGTTGTCGTCTGTTCCCATTTCATTTCTTTGTTTATTAATGTCGCTGATTCTAATATTATTGCACTTACTGTAATCTTGATAATTGACGCGTTTTTCCAGCACTTCAAGACGGGTCTTGTATTCTTCTATTATGACTGTTTTCCAGATCAGAAGGCTTCAGTTCTTTCACTTCATTTTTCAGGTCGTGAGCTTCTGCCTGGAAAAATTCTTCTAAACTTTTCCTCACTTCACTTAGATTTGATTCCAGAGTTGTAATTCTTGACTTCAGCTGGTCCATTGCATTTTGAAACGCCTTATCTTGCGAGCTGAAAAGCACCTTCAACGTTTCTGTATCCATTATGATAATATCCGAGTGGTAGCCATGTATATGAGCAGAAGCAGATAGGTGTTGCCTGTAACATTGTTGGACATGTGTGTATGTGTGTGTGTGTGTGTGTGTGTGTGTCTCTCTCTCTCTCTCTCTCTCTCTCTCTCTCTCTCTCTCTCTCTCTCTCTCTCTCTCTCTCTCTCTCTCTCTCTCTCTCTCTCTCTCTCTCTCTCTCTCTCTATATATATATATATATATATATATATATATATATATATATATATATATATATATATATATATATATATATATATATATATATATATATATATATATATATATATATATATATATATATATAAAGAGAGAGAGAGAGAGAGAGAGAGAGAGAGAGAGAGAGAGAGAGAGAGAGAGAGAGATCAAAGGGGTCATTGGTGAGTGATTAGGAGGAAAGTTAAGAAAGAAATGAGGAAAGAAGAGAAAAGGAGGGAGTGAGGGCGAGAAGAAAGGCGGCGCATGACCCAGGCCAAACACTGGTCGCCTCTGCCTGTGAGTGTGTTGTGCTGAATGAATGGACAGAGATGGCGGTGTTGTCGGCATTGAAGGAATGATGGTGGTTGTGTCAGCAGTGATAGTGTCTGAAGAGAAAAAATCTAGCAAGGATCACGATGGTCAAAAGTAATGCTTCATAATCATACTTAAGCAGTGAAAGGATGTGTAATTCTGTCAGGATAGAGACTGGAGGTAGATCATTGCTGTCATGCTAAGACACTACTACACTGATGGTAAATTTACGGAATTAGATATGGGTCACTCTGGCAGACAAAAGCTTTCTTTCTAGTCAGTACAATCATTTACGTGATTTGTACACTACATGTCATTACTGTTGCAATGTATCTATTTCTCCTTAGCGTAACTTTAACTTAATGTCACGTGCAATCTCTCTACTCATCCTCTCTAAGAATATAATAATCGCAAAATATACAATAATCGCAATACTTCACTAGGTGTGAGGTGCTAGTCATCAAGTAACACTTTTGTTTCCCTAGGTTATGTGAGGATTTAAAGTAATGCATTTATATTTTGATTTGTCCTATTTGTGTTCCCTATTAAACTACCCAAGCGGATACCTGCTAAGAAAAAAAATAATAATACCGCA